>NC_135807.1:101045819-101345819 GCF_964213995.1 Mustelus asterias | reverse complement strand
TGTGAAATTCAACATTCCCCAGTGCAAGTGCGAGATATACCAAGGCCTTTTCTATGGCCATTCTGTAACCAGTCAGTAGAAGAGAAATAAAAGCAAAACACAACCGATGCAGGAGGTCTGAGATAAACACAGAAAGTGCTGGAATAACTCAGCTGGATTGGAGAGGGAAGCAGAGTTAATGGACAGGGTTTCCATGCTCCCCCACCTGGAATCAGCAATCCCACCACTGTCAATGGAGTACCCCATTGTTCACACCCTCCATCAATAGCGAACCTGTGCCAGGGGCTCACCATCAGTGGGACAGGATGATCCCATCGGCAGGAACAGCCAGAAAATGCCAACCATCATTTTGGAACTGAACTCGAAATGGACTCGAAACATAACTCTGTCCCTCTCTCTCTCTCCACAGATGCTGCCAGACCTGCTGAGTCTTTCCAGCATTTCTGTAATATAAGAGAAATGTTTTAATTTTTCATGCTTCTTGACCTGTGCCTCTCCTCTATAAAGTCAGTATGGCACATGCACCCAATTGCTGTTTGCCAGGACACTTTGATACAAAAGTGTATTTACCTCACATTAGAGGATTCAATTGCAAGCTGCAGAGCAAATTCACAAGAATGATACTGGGGTTTGATTATCAAAAGTTGATCTAATTGAGGTTCTTAAATGATAGAAGAGTTTGGGTTAGGGTTAGGGTTAGGAGTAGATAAAGAAATACATTTCCTCTGGTTAGGGAATCCAGAACAGGAAGAGTATCAGATTGAAGTTAGAGCTGGGCTGTTGAGGAGGAAAATTAAGAAACATTTTGTCGTGTTAAGCTTAAAGGAAATCTGGAATTCTCTCCTCTGCATGATGGGACAACTTGAAGGTTCAGATTGGTAGGTTTTTGCTATGTCCGGGTAGAAAGGGACATGAAGCTACAATAGGTATTTGAGTTGAGTGTAGATTAGCCACGATCTAACTGAATGCTGAGTAGGCCCAGAGCTGAAAGGTTGACTCTGTGTTCCTAGTTTAGCCATATTGAGAAAAATGTTACAGTTTAGCACTTGCAGCACATGTGTATTGCTGCCCTGGGAGTTTGAAATGGCAGCCATTACCGGAGTGTTCTTTGTCGAATGGATATGGTTCCACACTCGCCATGTGGAGCCGAATTTAAATTGGAAACGGATATTTTATAATTTGATCCCTTTTGGGGCATAAAATCATAAATGAGGTATTAACTATTAGACCGTGGGCATGTCCAGGAAAGGCTATAGCTTCTTGTATCTCATCAACAAAGAAATTAATATTAATGCAATTGTATCAGGAATATCTTCATTATTGTACAATAAACTCCAAACTACAAAAGTAAACATTTCAATGCATTTGTAAGATAATGAGAATTTAAAAACAGTTTCACCTTTATCTCTTTGTCCCATTTCCTTTAATTTCCTCCTTTATTTCAGTCCTATTTCTCCATTTTATCTAAACAGCCTTTTCTTTAATGTTTTCCTCATTAAAGAATATTAAACTTTCCTGCTGACTCACATTATCCATTCTGGGTATTTGGGTCCAGTGACTGTGTGATCAATGAAATAATGGACAGGATCAAGTGTTGGTTGAATATTTTCAGAAGTCAACACCATATCCAGGCCCTGACCCTGCACGGGCCTGTAGTGTGCATTCTGGCATGATCTTCCAGGAGGGCAAGTGGGTTCCTGAGGCTCAAGGCCCCAACAGATGTCCTGCAGCTGTGGATGACCAGTGGCCCACCAGGAGAGAATCAGGACTGAGGCACAAAGGGGAGCGCGAGAATCATAGAATCCCTACGGTGTGGAAGAGGCCTCTCAGCCCATTGAGTCTGCACCAACTCTCTGATAGAGTATCTTACCCAGAACCTCTCCCCCATCCTATTACTGTAACCCCATACATTTCCCATGGCCAATCCACCTAACCTTTGTGTCTTCGGACACTAAGGGGCAATTTAGTATACCCAATCCACCTAACCTGCACATCTTTGGACCGTGGGAGAGAACCCACGCAAACACAGAGAGAATGTGCAAACTCCACAGAGACAGTCAATCAAGGCCGGAATGGAACCCAGTCCCCTGGAGATGTGAGGCAGCAGTGCTAACCACTGTGCAGGATGCTCAAAATGAAGGCTCTCTGAGAAGCATTCATATAATTTCAAAAATGAAAAGGTACAAAGTTGTAGTGTGATCAGAAAAGAAGGAGAATCCCTTGCATGATTCATTTGGGCTTCAGGTCAGACCATGGCCCTGTTATTGGTGCATGGAGCCTCAGACTCCAATGACTACCTGGCCTGCCATAGGGATGCCACTTCCATGGAGCTCTGTGGTCAGTGAGGATCCACTCCAATGCCAGGAAGAATCCAGTGCAGTTCTCCTCATCCTCTTCAATGGCTTGCTAAGCCATTTCACAGGACAGTTAAGGAACAGCCACATTGCTTTGGGACTGGAGTCACAAGTAGGCCAGACCAGATGAGAGTGGCAGATTTCCTTCCTTAAAATCTTAAAGGATATTCCACCCCTGTGGAACTGAGAAGATGCCATCCTTGGAGTCTTCAGCTCTAGGGGCGGCATGGTGGCACAGTGATTAGCACTGCTGCCTCACAGCGCCAGGGACCCGGGTTCAATTCTGGCCTCGGGTCACTGTATGGAGTTTGCACTTTCTCCCTGTGTCTGCATGGGTTTCCTCCGGGTGCTCTAGTTTCTTCCTACACTCCAAAGATGTGCGGGTTAGGTTGATTGGCCATGGAAAATTGCCCCTTAATGTCAGGGGGACTAGCAGGGTAGATATGTAGGGTTACAGGGATTTTTAAAAAGCCATGGAAGGCAGTGATGCAATGGTATCGTCGCTCGACCTGTAATCCAGAGACCCAGGGTAATGCTCTGGGGACCTGGGTTCGAATCCTACCACAAAATGAATTTGGGCCCAAAATGACTGCAGAAGCTTTTTTTGGGGCGGCACGGTGGCACATTGGTTAGCACTGCTGCCTCACAGCACCAGGGACCCGGGTTCGATTCCCGGCTTGGGTCGTGGTCTGTGTGGAGTTGCATGTTCTCCCCATGTCTGCGTGAGTTTCCTCCAGGTGCTCCGGTATCCTCCTGCAGTCCAAAGGTGTGCAGGTTAGGTTAATTGGCCATGCTGAATTGTCACTTAATGTCAGGTGGGCTAGCAGAGTAAATACGTAGGAGTACAGCGATAGGGGCTGGGTGGGATTGTGATCATTGCAGACTTGATGGGCCGAATGGCCTCATTCTGCATTGTAGGGATTCTAAACATTTCAGAAGTCAGGGCCATTTCTGGATCTCGCCCCTACTTGAGCCAGCAGAGAAAACCTTCCAAAACATGGACACCCCAGAGGTTTCCATCCGATTAAGGACAATGGGTGAAACAGAAAGATAGGAGGGCTAACAGAAAGGCCCACAGATTATAAGGCTAGGATAAAGGTGGGAGAGACCTAACGCATCAAAATGGAAGTGCTCACAAAAGACTACAAACTCAGTTTTCAAAATCAAGGGCCATAAATGTGAGGGATCTCAGAGTGGAGCAGGAATTCCTGCGCACGACTGCCTGTGGCTACAGTTGATCTCCTTAGAGTCTTGTGGAGCCCTATTTGCAGCAATTCAATCAGCTACGGCCCCATGTGATGCTGAGAAAATTCTTCAAAATGGCCCTTGATTCAGATCTTAATAATGCTGATTGCCAGCCTGCCTCCATGGGAATTTGTTACCAGTTCTAGTGTGTGGTGACTTCAGCCAGGCTAATGAGGTTGGCTTGCTAGAGTATGAACTACCTGATGAGTCCTTCCTCGTGAACCTGCTCCTGGGCCTGGCAAGGCAAGCCACCAGCAGGTCCAGGCAGCGGGCAATCGACGGGGCCGTCCATCCTGACTGTCTGCCCCTCTACCGCGGCTGTATTCGCAGCCAGGTGTCTCTGGAGAGGGAGCATGCGGTGTCCACGGGCGCGGTTGACGCCTTCCGCGACCGCTGGGCGCCGCAGGGGCTGGGGTGTATTATCGACCCTGATAATCACCTTTTGGTTTGACGTTTTAAGTTTCCTTTCGACTTTGTTTTTGGTTCGGGCTGTTCCCCCCTTCCTTTTGGGGAGCTGCCCCTTTTACTTTGTCCCTAAGTTAATTTGAGTTCGTTTATTTGATTGGTGCCGAAAGAGCTACCTGATGAGTCCTAATTGATGGTTAAATCAAGGAGCCTCATGCAGCAGGGAGCAACTGGAGAGCTGGCTGTGTACAGATGTATGGTGTAAATAAAGTAACGTGGTGTCGGGACTTTCGCCCCCGTGGAGTTATTTCACAGTGACAGCCCAGCCTAAAAGCAGAACCACATTGGGAAGCTATTCTGACAGGGTTTTATACAAAATTCTCAGCCCTCTTGCCTCCAAAACCCCAGGAAGATTCCACTGCATACGTTCAAATCCCAACAGGAAACTAAACTCAATCAATCCAGTGATTTGCTGATGGGAACCAAAAGATGACAGTGGAAGACTTAACTGGGTAATGTGATGCATGTATATATAGTATGTTGGGGTTTGGAGTCTGGACTGACCCTTTAAGAGTGTGGGTCAGTGACATCCTGGGCTATTAGCTCTGCCCAGTGCGGGACCCTATTCAGCAGTTTTAGACCTGACTGTGAATGAGTTCACACCTTAATAAAGAACTCCCAGTATTGGGCATACATAATACGTAAAGCCTTCTGTGGAGAGGAACCTGCCACTATTACCCAGTTTGGCCTATCTGGGACTGCAGTCTCATATTCCATTGTTAATTCTCAGAGGAACTAAAGTCTATGTTAAATTTTGCTGCTCAGTTACTCACATGCCCATAACAAATGTAAAATATATTTTGAATGTGTCAGAAATTCAAAACTTTAAGGTTGAAAAGTGCGAAGATTGACCAAGTCAATGACTTAAATGTAAACCACTGAAAGGACTCTACCAAAAGGACTTTACTCATGGGTGATTTCAGGACCAGTAACCAGCAGCCTTGTTCAGGTTGCTAATGGGTTAATGGTATTTTCCAGCTCCAGCAGTTAGTTAGCCACATTGTATACAAAGTTATGCCTTCTATTGTGAGAATTTCAGTGGTTCAGATACTGCAGATGGTCAGAGAGATTTTTTGTTCTACTAGGTAGATACATCAATACATTTTGAACAGTTTGAATCATTCCACTGTCACTTCAGCTCGCCTCAGTATTACATTATGCTGTATCGATTTTGTGGTAATTTATGCCAGAGGCAGCAATGTGTCAGCTGCACCACACAAGAATGATTGTCACCTGCAGCTGTAAGCTGAGAGCTTATCCCTTTTGATATTATCAACTACATTTTGTTCAAAGTCTCAGTTTATTTTGGTGCCTCATCTTTTGGTGACAGTTATGAGACTAATGAAGAAAAATATCTTCGAAAGTAGATGGCACCGTGTTTGATTTATTTATGCAGTTGATAACATAAACTACTGGATATGGCCGAAGACAACTGTGACGAATGTCACTGCCTCACAGGGCTAACCCCTGGCCGCGGCTCAGAGCACAGAAAGACAGGAAATAAATATTTCAGAGATGACATCTACCTTTCATATTATATGATACGCTAATATAGCAAATAGCACTTAAATCTGCGTTTGAACCTTTGAATACAAGGATTCCATGTGAGAACTTGATGTCGTCGAGATCACCAAATAGGAGAATACTGCAACGTTTATAACTGTAACCACTCGTGTGTCTAAAGTCTATTATCAATACAATATCCTCAATTCTTTGAACTCTTCTTTTGTCTATTAACCTTTTGTGTGGCACCTTATCAAATGCCTTTTGGAAATCCAGTATATAACATCTACCAGTTGCCCTTTATCTACCCTTCTAGTTACATCCTCAAAAAACCCTAATAATTTTTCTCAAACAAGATTTCTCTTTAGTAAAACCATGTTGATTTGGGATGACACAGCCAGCAGCTGATATGTACTATCTAAACCTGATCATCAAATCAGTAATCATGTGTTTGCAACAGAGAAACAGTGAACAACCCTCTTGTTCATTGCTGTTAACCTAACTATGCTCATTGCATATCAGTCTTCAGAATGATCCTTTGGCTTTTGACAGAGAATAGGGATGCTTGTGTTGTTAATTAAAAGTAGGAATAAAGGAACAGGAGTAGGACATTCAGCCCCTTGTGCCTGGTCCAGAATCAGTTTGATCATGGCAGATCTGCACTTTAAGTTCAGTGGTCTGCCTTAGTTCTATATCTCTATTTACCTAACAAAAATCTATCGATCTCAGTTTTGAATCTTGACCTGGCCTCAACAGTTTTTGGGGCAAGGGATTTCCAGATTTCCATTGATCTTTGAATGAAGCAAAACATTCTAACATCCAAATGAAGTCCCAATGTTAAGCTTCTGTCCCCTTGTTCTGGACTCCTCCACGAAAGGAAATATCTGCCCTACCAACTCCTTTAATCACCTTAAAGACCTCCGTTTGGTCATCCTCGATATTTAAAGGAATACAAGGTCAGTTTATGCAATGACTGTTGGTGCCATCATCATGTGTGAAGGTATTTGTGGGAGATAGGCCTTTTTCTAATGTAACTATTGCTTGTAGTGCATCAATATCTCATTGAAGAGATGAAACCTCGAGCCTGTCTATTTATAGTCTGGATTTAGTGAGTACCTTGTTCAAACAGTGATGGGAAGCACAGACTTCACTCAGAAATATTGGAAAGTGAATGAACAAACAGATTTTACCCCTAGTGAATTCTCTCCTGATTAACAGGAAAATAACTTGCACTGGAATCGTGTACGTCAGCATGCTCATATTTACAGAGTGGAGAAAATCTCTTAATTCATTGACCACTATGTTTGTTGATTATTCTCAAAGATATAGCACAGCACTGCATTGTTGTGTGGGAATGATTCAGGAACGTTAAACATTCCGATGTATACATTTACATGGAACAAGCGATAGGAGGAACTTATTAATGACTTCAAATGCTACCTCGCTGGGTAAAATGTGGATCTGTATAGATGCAAAGAGTAAAATTACTTTCAAGTGTGAAAATGCAGGGTAGTGTATTTTAAAGATGATATAGCTTAGGTTGACCTCTCAACGTGATGAAAGAGTGCTGTGCTGTCAAAATTGCAGTCTTTCAGATGAGGTGTTAGATCAGTGATAGGCAACCTGTGACCTGGGTCCACATGCAGCCTGGTCCGAGTGCGGCCCATGAGACATTTTGTTGACTATTGCCCACACGCAGGGTTGCCACGTTCCACTGATTTCCATCCGTGTTGATTTTTTCCTACCAGTATGACTGAAGTGACACACATGTAAAACAAAGGCAAGTGAAGTGAGGTGTGTGTTGATTGCACTCCCATGTGCTCCCTCTGATTCCAAAACATTTTTTCCATTGATGACAGTTCTATTAACATATGAATGATTTAGCATTTTCCAAAACCCATTATGAAATGTTCGGCATGTATTCAATCTTATTCATGGGGTCATGGTGAGTCAACAAGCCCCACTTCAATCTTGCGGCCCACTAAGATGAAGGAGGGCCACTCATTGGACTCAGTTGCCTGTCACTGTGTTAGATTGGTGCCATGTCTGCCTGTCCGAGGAGATCTAAAAGATTCCATGGCACAAATTGATGAGACACACATGTGCCTGATGCCAATTTATACCGAACGATCCCAGGCCATTAATCATATCTCCTTCATGGGACTTTAAACAGTTCAGTAAAACAATAGCTGCACTTGCAAACTTAACTCACTGGCTGTAAAGGATGACTTGGGAGCCCTTTAAAAATGGCCGGGGTCTCAATTCCAGGATTTCGGACCCTATTTGCAGGGTCTCCAATTTTTGAGAGTGTTTTCTATAAGGGTACAGGCTAGTTTAGATTGTGAGCCTGCAGCGTGTTCTTCTGACCTGGCCGGCTCCATTGCAGTGATAGGCATGTCCATGTCCTCCAAAATTTGCATGGAGTCGGGACAGCTTTCCAAACAGTTGTGGCTGATGGAACCTCAGTGCTGACATGAACCATAGTCCACATGAGAGGACTTTGAAAGGTAAGTCCAATAGGCCTTTCATATGGCCTCCCTGCCAAGGTGTGTGCAGGGAGTGAGGTAGTGTGAGGGTTGAGGGATGGAGGATCTTTCTGTTTTTATTATAAAGAACAAAGAACAAAGAACAGTACAGCACAGGAAACAGGCCCTTCAGCCCTCCAAGCCTGTGCCGCTCCTTGGTCCAACTAGGCCAAACGTTTGTATCCCTCCATTCCCAGGCTGCTCATGTGACTATCCAGGTAAGTCTTAAACGATGTCAGCATGTCTGCCTCCACCACCCAACTTGACAGCGCATTCCAGGCCCCCACCACCCTCTGTGTAAAAAACGTCCCCCTGATTTCTGAGTTATACTTCGCCCCTCTCAGCTTGAGCCCGTGACCCCTCGTGATCGTCACTTCTGATCTGGGAAAAAGCTTCCCACCGTTCACCCTATCTATCCCCATCATAATCTTGTACACCTCTATTAGATCTCCCCTCATTCTCCGTCTTTCCAGGGAGAACAACCCCAGTTGTCCCGCCGAACCAAGGTGGACCTTTTAAATAGCCCACCCCAGCACCTTGCAGTCCCTCTGGCTGTCTCTGAACTCTTTCTCAAGTCAGACAGCCTGACCGCCAATCCCCCACCTCACCGACCCGCACCCACCCTATTCTTCACTCCCACACAATGAAAGTCCAATTCTTGTGGGCACTTTCTCTTGAGGTGAGCAAGCTGAGCTTGCAGCTTTCCTGACTCATGCTTTCCACCTGAGGATGAGAGCCCAGGCGAAGGTTTTCGGGGTGGGCTGATAAGATACTATATGAATGCACATTCTTTTGAAGGAAGGTTTATTGTATTTTGCAATTGACTGTCAGTGATGATAATTGCTCCTTACCAACAGAGATGAACTAGCCTGGATTCTCTGAGCATTCTGATCAATCATCCACGTACATTACTGTTAGACTGAGGCAGGAAAACACTTGTTGCTAATGCCAACACCTCTGTCAGCATTCCATCATCTCAGCACCCTATTTTTCTGAACTTGGAGATTGTTTGTCTCCTTTGTCATTTGTGAATAGCTCCATTATCTAATCTGCCCTGATTTCTGTCCACAAAGCTACACTGTCATTTATAGTCATTGCTGGAGCCTTGGGTGCCATAAAGAACTGCAGTTTGAGTCATGCAAAATCAGGACAGCCACAGGATGGTTGTTGCCAGCGTTTCTCCTGGTACATGCTGCGGAGTACTGACATTGGGTGGATATCTCTCATTTTGAGACTAACTGCGCTGGCAGACGGATCCGGTGGCACTCGTCCCGATCACCAGAATGGCAGGATCCCAACCAGATTCTGTGCATGAAACACCACTAAGAATGCACAGGCGAGTTGCTCTCTGACTCTCCTGGTAAGCCGGCAGCTGATTTGTCTGCCCATCCTTAACTGACGGGTTCGAAGATCCCAGTGCCATATTTAAATACTGGTCCAGCACACTAATAACACCCTGTCCAGCCACCCATCTTCACCAGACTGTGCAGAATGTCAGAAATCCCAGGGGAAATGGATAGCAGCCTCAGTTAGAAGTCTAATCCTCGATTCAACTACCCTCCACCCGAGCCATCACCTGTACGGTGCCCTGGCCCAACTAGGACCTCTACCCACCAACTCTGGAGTCTTTGTGCATCTCTTTCCAGTAAGTGATGTGGTTCCCCTTTGACCCCCTTGTTTGTGAGCTTTTCATGAAGTCTTGTTGGGATCCAGCTTCCCTTCCCTTGGTCTTCCCTTTGCCTTCCATTGTTCATCTTCTTCATCCACCTCCTTACATCTGTGTGAGCCTTCACTTTATTCCCCCCCCCCCACAAACTTGCACAGCCCTCCTTCCACGCCCCCTCCCTCTTCCCCCCTTTGTCTTCAGCAGGCCACCACCCCATCCTCCACACTGCACTCCAACCCCAATGGAATTTCAGTCTTTGTTGCGGTGGCTGCATGAGTCCCATGGCACGGTGCTGTCCAGATAGACACTGGTGTGTGGTATCAGAGGGAAGAAGACCCCTGTACTCTCCAGTCCCAGGGCCTCCTGTGTCCCCATCTTGGATCAATCCATGTATCCAGTAGCACGGTGCTCTCTGTGAAGACCAGCTCGACATGGAGATGGAGGCAGGAACTGGTCTGCCCTGCCGAGTGGTGAGCAGTGCATCAGGAGCTGTGCAGCACTTTGGCAGAAAGTTGTTGCACTCACCATATAGTCTCTGGCAAACTGAGGGCCGCATTTGTATGCTGCTCTTCAGCAATTGAGTTTATACTGACATGATTTCCCGCTGGCAGAACACAAGATTGAAAGGCCTGATGGGATGCCTTCGGGTAGCTGTTTAAATGAACATTCATGAGATGCAAACTGCCAGCGGGAAGAGCAACCCACCATTAACCTGCCATGGGGGGAACTGCAACATAATGTTACGCCAGCGGCTTTCCAACTTTTGGCTCCCACCAGATTCCCTGTGCCCGCCTAAGGCCAAACCCACTCTGGGCAGTTGGGAGAGCTTGTCCATTCTCACTGTTTGGCAACAGCACAGCCAGGGAATCCCCTGTTAGCGTTACGCTTTTGGACTTCATCTCTCAGCTATCACTAATTCATTACGACAGGGAACCTCTTTATAAATTGTCACAGTGAATTGGGGAGGGGCCTGTTGTAATTGGCATGGATTGCAGTCAGTCAGGAAGGACAAGCCTATGCATTTCCAATCCAACGGGCCAGAACTTGCTGCAGCGGGCATCTTACAGTACGGAACATGATTTAGATTTTATTCCTCATCTTTCAACTCTGATAAATTGCTGAAAGTGCAGCATTCTAATGGTACGGGGCATCTCGGAGGTGATCCTCAGGTTAAATCACCACCAGACAGCTCTCTCTCAAAGGGGAGAGCAGCTGACGGTCGTTTGGGATTATGGCAACTTTCAATTCATTCAAAATTTGAGAATCGAGAAAGGAAGAGCAAATGATGGAAAAGGGAATGGGGGTGAATTAAAGTCAAATTAGGTGCAAAGAGAGAAATAAAGAAAGGAACATTTGATGAACAGATGGAAAAACAAAGTGGAAAAAAAATATTTCCGAAACCTCTCCGATTAAGACTGTAGTTTTAATTAGACTATCTGGTATGTAGCACTGTAGGAACATCACTCATTTCCTTACAATGTAAAAGACCAACCCTAAATGTTCACAGCTATTTGAATTTTCAACACAAATGCAGCAATTTGTGACACTCATGGAGAAATTAGTGCTGAGTTCCAGTTTTTGCAAGGGAAATTCTTCAGCAAAATGTAATATTTCACTTGCCTATCCTCACCACAACTTGCTGGATGTTTTATGTCCAAGCATATAGCTTTTACTCTTTAACTTGCAGATATGATCCCAGCAAATTCAAGCTAAATTGAAACTTAAGCTCCTAACACAGGAGACAGGACTGATACCCTAACCTTTGTGCACATGGAGCACCTGTTTGCAGAATCAAAGTGATGTGCACAACATGTTGGAGGTGAATATGCAGCTGCCTTTACCTTTCCTGACCTGGTTAGGTCATTAAGGCACCGACTGCACTGAATCCAGAAGCAGGGCACAATGCTGCTTCTGCTGACATTTTCAGCCACCTTGTCTGACTTTGCCCATGGCTGGGATCCTCCGGTCCTGCTGCAGTGAATGGAGATTTGGCTGAGCACCAAATTCTCCATTCTCGCCAGCAGAAATGACTGGACTATTCCGGCCAGTATCTCCAACATTTTTTGATAATCTGCAACTTGTGTTCACAGATCCACAGCCCCAACAATAACTCCAAAATGTGTTCAAAACTGCAGGTGTGATAGTAGATGGTGATACCTTAAAGAAGTCTCAACATGTCAGTTGATGTGTGACTGGGAGGAGTGAGGAGTAGGAGAGAGAAATGGGAGGAAGAAAGTTGCTTCTGCAACAGCATGGCTGGGGTGGCTGAAAATGTCAGCAGCAACAGCATTGTGTCATATTTCTGGATTCAGTGCCTTAATGACCTGAACAGGTCAGAAAAGGTAAGGGCAGTTGCATATTCACCTCCAACATGTTGCACACATCATTTTGATTCTGCAATCAGGTGCTCCATGTGCGTGAAGGTTAGGATATCAGTGGGCCTATAGTCTGCCATTATTCTTGATGGCTAAGGTTTTGTTTGAGATATAAGGTTGAATATATTTCTATTACATAGGGTGATTACGTGACTTTGGTGTTGTCCTTTCCACATTTCACAAAGCTCTCCTATTCTATTCCCTGACATTTATGTTCTCCCATTGCCGGACTTTCATCTTAACTAAGCTATATGCCTATTCTATTTCCAAATTATCTAAGTGAAAAATAGTGTTCAAATTCAGTGAACACCTAATTAATAATATTATATTTAATTTGTATAGAATTATTCAGGTTTTTAAATTAAAATGTGTGAGCAAAGGGATCAATTAAATATTTGTCCTGAGTTCCTTAATATTCTTCAATTTATAATCTTTATAAAACAAATCTTCAAAAAAAATCATTGCTCAGTGAACTTGATCAGAAATAGTCTAACCATTACCATTGTTGCTCCAAGATCTGGAAGAGAACTTACCTGAGAAGGTGTCAAAATAAAAAGCTGCTCTACTATTCACTTCTGTCACTGCAATATTTTTAGGAAGTGCTTGTTCATTAATCTCAATTGGTCTTTCTAGGACCAGAATTCCTCATTTAGAAGGTCTTTAGAAGGTCTTCAAAATGAAAATTGGCAATTGTCACTAGTTTTCAGTAAGCTGTCATGGACAGTTCGTGTTTTATTGTTGTTTGTGATCAAAGTGTTTTTATGTGTGAGGTTACTGTGTTTTCTTACCTTCAGAATGATTTGCTCCATTTTAAATGATTTCCAGCAGCAAGCTTGTGCAGATACAAAATTAAAGCAGATTATTTAATCTAATCTAATAAGGGCCAGTCAAGGACAGGAGTGGGAAGTTGTGCGTGGAGTCTGAAGAGATAGGAGAGGCACTAAATGAATATTTTTCGTCGGTATTCACACTGGAGAGGGACAGTGTTGTTGAGGGGAGTACTGAGATGCAGGCTGTTGGACTGGATGGAATTGATGTTCATAAGGAGGAGGTGTTAGCAATTCTGGAAAGGGTAAAAATAGATAAGTCCCCTGGGCCGGATGGGATTTATCCTAGGATTCTCTGGGAGGCTAGAGAGGAGATTGCAGAGCCTTTGGCTTTGATCTTTGTGTCGTCATTGTCTACAGGAACAGTGCCAGAAGACTGGAGGATAGCAAATGTTGTCCCCTTGTTCAAGAAGGGGAGTAGGGACAACCCTGGTAATTATAGACCGGTGAGCCTTACTTCTGTTGTGGGCAAAGTATTGGAAAGGATTATAAGAGATAGGATTTATAATCACCTAAAAAGGAATAATTTGATTAGGGATAGTCAGCACGGTTTTGTGAAGGGTAGGTCGTGCCTCACAAACCTTATTGAGTTCTTTGAGAAGGTGACCAAAGAGGTGGATGAGGGTAAAGCGGTTGATGTGGTGTATATGGATTTCAGCAAAGCGTTTGATAAGGTTCCCCATGGTAAGCTTTTGCAGAAAATACGGACACGTGGGATTGAGGGTGATTTAGTGGTTTGGTTCAGGAATTGGCTAGCTGTAAGAAAACAAAGGGTGGTGGTTGATGGGAAATATTCATCTTGGAGTTCAGTTACTAGTGGTGTACCGCAAGGATCTGTTTTGGGGCCACTGCTGTTTGTCATTTTTATTAATGACTTGGATGAGGGCGTGGAAGGATGGATTAGTAAATTTGTGGATGACACTAAAGTCGGTGGAGTTGTAGACAGTGCGGAGGGAAGTGGCAGGTTACAGAGAGACATAGATAAGCTGCAGAGCTGGGCTGAGAGGTGGCAAATGGAGTTTAATGCGGAAAAGTGTGAGGTGATTCACTTTGGAAGGAGTAACAGGAATACAGAGTACTGGGCTAATGGTAAGATACTTGGTAGTGTGGATGAACAGAGGGATCTGGGTGTCCATGTGCATAGATCCCTGAAAGTTGGCACCCAGGTTGATAGGGTTGTTAAGAAGGCGTACGGTGTGTTAGCTTTTATTAGTAGAGGGATTGAATTTCGGAGCCAGGAGGTCATGCTGCAACTGTACAAAACTCTGGTGCGGCCGCATTTGGAGTATTGCGTACAGTTCTGGTCGCCGTATTATAGGAAAGATGTGGAAGTGTTGGAAAGGGTGCAGAGGAGATTTACCAGGATGTTGCCTGGTATGGTGGGAAGGTCTTATGAGGAAAGGCTGAGGGACTTGAGGTTGTTTTCGTTAGAGAGAAGAAGGTTAAGAGGTGACTTAATAGATGCATACAAGATGATCAGAGGATTAGATAGGGTGGATAGTGAGAGCCTTTTTCCTCGGATGGTTTTGGCTAGCACGAGGGGACATAGCTTTAAATTGAGGAGCGAGAGATATAGGACAGATGTTAGAGGTAGGTTCTTTACTCAGAGAGTAGTAAGGGCGTGGAATGCCCTGCCTGCAGCAGTGGTGGACTCGTCAACATTGAGAGCGTTCAAGTGGTTATTGGATAAACATATGGATGATATTGGAATAGTGTAGATTAGAAGGGCTTTAGATTGGTACCACTGGTCTGCGCAACATTGAGGGCCGAAGGGCCTATACTGCGCTGTAATGTTCTATGTTCTATGTTCTAATTTACTTTCCCCAGAGCTTTAATGTCTCATACACAATATCATGCACACAAAGAGTAGATAATGGTGAAGATAAAAACAATATGATTACAATTTGGATCAATTTCCATCTCCTTTACGGTAGGGCTGTATTCTTAGATGAATTGACACTTTATATTGAGTAGAGGACTTTTAGAAGCAGAGGATTCTCAGTACATAATGAGGCTTCTTTAATTGAATTTCCAGGAGGTTGGCTCTCAGGTGAAATTGGAGCTGGAATGACTTCAGGGAGAGTCTTTCTCCCACTTTCAATGTGTAACTGTAATTTCTTTGGCTGCGTGATTGTCTTGTGGCTGATTCAATTGATCAGGTAGTGTTTCTGATGGTATCTATCCCAGAACAGCTTCTGCTTTAATTTTTAAATACAGGTAACAAACATGGCTGCCTTGTCCATGCGACATGTTTCAAGTTCAAAGTCCTTTTCCAAATAAGGTGGACATCCTGTGTTATGCTTTTTCACACCTTGAGAGTTTCAGGCCACCAAGATCTTTATGTTTCAGTTGAAAAGTCATGACAATACAATGAAATGTCAATGAGATCCATTTCATATTTTTCTTTTTAATGGATCTACTATCTTTACTCCCCGGCAGGGTTGGCCTATTCCACTGAACTTATTGATCATTTAGAATCTCAACTGAGAAAAAGATTTCTGCGTATTGAAGGAACATAGTCTTAAACAGGGTCCCCAACTTTAAAGTGCTCTCCCCCAGTAGTCTCCAACATAACATTTATCTCAGGATGGAACTTACATCTGGGTATGTCTTAGCAAAACAAACTTTTTTGAAGGTTTATCAATAACAGCCCTTAGGATCTAACTCAAGGCCCTAGAGTTGTGTGAATATGTGGGTCTTCATGATAAATAGACTTGAGACTGCAATTCCTTGCGTGCCTCATTAATACATGTTCTTTATTGAAACCGATTATACATTGCACAATGATTATAGATGGTAAGTAAAGCTCATCATAATATGCGAATAAGGTTGCAATTGTTACATCCACCATACAAAGAACAAACAAAGAACAAAGAACAATACAGCACAGGAACAGGCCCTTCGGCCCTCCAAGCCCACGCCGCTCCCCGGTCCAGGATTGAATCCTGAATCCAGGATCCCCGCCCAATTTTCCAGCCTATCTACATCCTAATATCCTATCCACCGAGCTGTCCCTCACAGCTACGATGCTTTGTTCATCACAACCTATTAACTCACCCCCACCCCTCCATTCCAGACCATGTGATCTCCAGGGAGAGGCGAAAACCCAGAGTGAAAACCCCAGGGCCAATATGGGGAAAAAAAAATCTGGGAAATTCCTCTCCGACCCCCTGAGGCGATCGAAACGAGTCCAGGAGATCACACTGGCCCTGATCAGAAAATGCTTCCCAACCCTATTCATTTCCACTTCTGCTTTACGAACACCATCTGAATTCCCTGCCCCCGAGACAGGTTCCCAACTATCCGCAGTCTCGCTCTGTACTGGCACCAGCAAGATGATCTTAGAATGAAGCCTTGAAACGAGAAACAAAGAACAATTAGCCCGCGCCGCTCCCTGGTCCAAACTAGACCACTCTTTTGTATCCCTCCATTCCCACTCCGTTCATATAGCCGTCTAGATAAGTCTTAAACGTTCCCAGTGTGTCCGCCTCCACCACCTTGCCCGGCAACACATTCCAGGCCCCCACGACCCTCTGTGTAAAATATGTCCTTCTGATATCTGTGTTAAACCTCCCCCCCTTCACCTTGAACCTATGACCCCTCGTGAACGTCACCACCGACCCGGGGAAAAGCTTCCCACCGTTCACCCTATCTATGTCTTTCATAATTTTATACACCTCTATTAAGTCTCCCCTCATCCTCCGTCTTTCCAAGGAGAACAACCCCAGTTTCCCCAATCTCTCCTCATAACCAAGCCCCTCCATACCAGGCAACATCCTGGTAAACCTCCTCTGTACTCTCTCCAAAGCCTCCACGTCCTTCTGGTAGTGTGGCGACCAGAACTGGACGCAGTATTCCAAATGCGGCCGAACCAACGTTCTATACATCTGCAACATCAGACCCCATTAATAGTATGCAGTTTGCGTGGTACGCATTACTCGAGTACATTTTGTAGCTATGCAGACCCCCCTCTTTTTAAACCATCACCCCACCCCCAAAAGAACTAAAAGGCATAATCTCTGTTTCGGCTTCTATTACTAACACCATAATCTCCCCTGTAGGGTCCAAATTTATCCATACCACCCCCTCCTCTCATGGGGCCATAGTTGGACGGCTCAGGGGAATAGCTCCCAAAGTTATCATAGGCATCCTGGAAATTTCCACGATCGTATCCACCGCCTCCTCCTCTATAGCTCCCAATTTGATCACCATAACTTCCGCCTGAGAAGGAACGATCGCGCCGAGGATACCCCCCATCACCATAACCACCATAGACATCTCCTCGGCTTCCTCTATCATTGTAGTAGCCGCCTCCACCGCCTTGGGCCCCATACCCAGCTGCATTTCCAAAATTGCCATTACTCCGGCCGTTTCTCTGGCTAAAGCTGCCAGCTCGGCCGCGAGGTCTAGTTCCGCTCTGCATCTCCTCCTTCGACAAACCTTTCTTGACTTCACACCGGTAGCCATTAATCATGTGGTACTTCTGTATAACCGCCTTATCAACAGAATCATGGTCAGTGCCATTTGATAATCAAATAATTAAAAATAATTATACTCACAATGCAATATGATTATAAAAGATTTTAAAATCTCTTCTGTCGCAGTTCTAGGGACAGTAAGAAGTCTTACAACACCAGGTTAAAGTCCAACAGGTTCATGCAATTCTAGGGAATCAGACAGCAAGGCTGATTCAACCTATTGTTGTAACGGAGGCTGCCTACTGTCTAAAATGTGTCCTCAACCATATGCTTTTAAAAAGTAAACTAGTCTAGTTTAGAAAAGACTTCTACTGTCCTTTGTCTTTTGAGAAAAACATTTCTTATCAAATTTTAGAATGTTTTCAGACTAAAAAGCCACTTGCATTTCTAGTTGGCTGCCTTCCAAAAATATATAGACAATTCAAGGACTACTTGTTTACTTCTGGACTTAACACCCTGGCAACGATTCAAGTACTGTAGCCATATTTTTAATGTCAAGGTGTATGTCTAATTGTTTTTGCCTAATTATGCTAATTACTGCATTTTCAATTTTGCATCAACTTTATTAATTTCTTTGCAGTCTGGTGCCCATTGAGTTTCGGTGTCTCTGTTGTTCATGATCCTTTCTGTTAACAATGCATCCTTAACAAAGAGATGTGTGAATTCCACAAGTGGCTGATTGCCCATATTTTAATTAGGTATTTGCCTGTGTTTCAGGACTGTCTGGGGCTGGGTCCTGCGAAGTTACATGATATATTACAGCCATCTAAAACAGTGTTTTGTATCCATTATTTTTAAGAAATATAGTTTGTATGTTTGTAATATCATCAAGCATGAAATGAGCATGATAAACCAGTTTCTAGAGCAGTCGAAACTGTTAGATTATTACTAAATTTGGATCACGAATCAATTATCACTTTCTTTTGACATTGCTTCACCTTTTGATCACTGAAATTACCAAAGGTAAATATGGGTCTATATTGCATTGTTTTTGACTGCATGGGAGTGAGTTAAGACCAGCTTTACAGTATAACAAAACTCAGGTGGGAGAACTCTCACTTTGGCATCAGAAGGTTGTGGGCTCAAGTGTCACTGTATAGGTTTGAGCACACAATCTAAGCTAAGCGTCCAGTGCAGTAATGTGAGAGTGCTCCATTGACAGTGGTGCCACCTTTCAAATAACACATTAAACTCTGTTCCCTCAGGTGAATGTAATAAACCCCACTGCTCTATCTTGAAGATGAGAATGGGTGTTCTCACTAGTGCCCTCGCCAATGTTTATCCTTCAACCAACATTACAAAATCAGATTATATCATCATTATCACAAAGATATCACATTTGTGGTATCTTGCTGTCGACAAATCTGGCAGATACATTTCCTACATTACAGCAGTGGCTACACTTCAAAAGTACTTCATCAGTTGGAAATGGCTTTGGGCTGTCCGAGAGCCATAAAATCTGCTATGTAAGTACAAGTTATTTTATTATAATTGTCACACAAATATTGCACATTTTGTAGACTGAGATTTAGCTCATTTACTCAGTGAAGTTTTAGTTTTCTATTTGAAGGTCAAAGTTCTCTGACTACTTTCAGACAAACATTTCCTGAAAAAGCAGTAATTAATTGGGGCTGATTTTCCTGCCCCCTGCCCGCCTGCCTGTCTTCGCCTTGCCTATCTATTCCCTGCTCCCTCTCTGTTCTCTCTTCCCTCCTCACTCTCTCCCTCCTCTGTCTTCCCCACACACATAAATCTCCCTTAATCCCATCCACCCCATTTCAAGGAGAACAGTCCTAGTGCTAACATAGGTAATTCCCATCTAACATACCAAGATGCGTTTAGAACTAAATCATGTTTACCATGTGCTATTATATCAGGAGGAGTATGACCTCTGCCAAAGCTGGCTGACTTGGCATTATTGACTGACAGCTTAATAAAAGAGATGAAATACCCTTTCCAAGCTCCAATTTTAATGAACAACTTAAATTATAGTTCCTATTCAATTTGATTCAAAGATGATTCATTTTATGTCCCTCCTCATTGTGGATCTGGCTCTGTACTGACTGCCTACATTGTCAATTAGGACAGGCTGCTATTCCAGAGTGAGACTTATCTCTAAACTGGCAACACCCTGTCCACTTCTGTTTTAGCAAACTCTGTTCTCCCTCCTCAATCCATGTCCAATATTGCTCAGGATCACTTTCTTCTAGTTTTCTGTTCTTTCTTTTGGTTTAATCATTTCTGCTGGTTTGTTTTGCCTATTACAACATTGGCTTTTATCGGTCAACACGTCAAGGTCTTTTCGCATCGCATGACCCTGTTCCCAAGTATGAATGTATTCTTGGATAGAACAAACAAAGAACAAAGAACAATACAGCACAGGAACAGGCCCTTCGGCCCTCCAAGCCCATGCCGCTCCCTGGTCCAAACTAGATCATTCTTTTGTATCCCTCCATTCCCACTCCGTTCATATGGCTATCTAGATAAGTCTTAAACGTTCCCAGTGTGTCCGCCTCCACCACCTTGCCTGGCAGCGCATTCCAGGCCCCCACCACCCTCTGTGTAAAATACGTCCTTCTGATATCTGTGTTAAACCTCCCCCCCTTCACCTTGAACCTATGACCCCTCGTGAACGTCACCACCGACCTGGGGAAAAGCTTCCCACCGTTCACCCTATCTATGCCTTTCATAATTTTATACACCTCTATTAAGTCTCCCCTCATCCTCCGTCTTTCCAGGGAGAACAACCCCAGTTTACCCAATCTCTCCTCATAACTAAGCCCCTCCATACCAGGCAACATCCTGGTAAACCTCCTCTGTACTCTCTCCCAAGCCTCCACGTCCTTCTGGTAGTGTGGCGACCAGAACTGGACGCAGTATTCCAAATGCGGCCGAACCAACGTTCTATACATCTGCAACATCAGACCCCAACTTTTATACTCTATGCCCCATCCTATAAAGGCAAGCATGCCATATGCCTTCTTCACCACCTTCTCCACCTGTGACGTCACCTTCAAGGATCTGTGGACTTGCACACCCAGGTCCCTCTGCGTATCTACACCCTTTATGGTTCTACCATTTATCGTATAGCTCCTCCCTACATTATTTCTACCAAAATGCATCACTTCGCATTCATCAGGATTGAACTCCACCTGCCATTTCTTTGCCCAAATTTCCAGCCTATCTATATCCTTCTGTAGCCTCTGACAATGCTCCTCACTATCTGCAAGTCCTGCCAATTTTGTGTCGTCCGCAAACTTACTGATCACCCCAGCTACACCTTCTTCCAGATCGTTTATATAAATCACAAACAGCAGAGGTCCCAATACAGAGCCCTGCGGAACACCACTAGTCACAGGCATCCAGCCGGAAAAAGACCCTTCCACTACCACCCTCTGTCTTCTGTGACCAAGCCAGTTCTCCACCCATCTAGCCACCTCCCCCTTTATCCCATGAGATCCAACCTTTTTCACCAGCCTACCATGATACTGGTAGATGTAAACAAAACTGGTCTGCTGAAACACCAAGTGTGGAATTTTGCCAGCGAAATCAGGGGTGATGGCGGTGGGTCATCGAAGGAAAGTAGGCAGCCAATTTGAACAAGTAGTGGGCCAATGAAAGGCAATTTTCCCTGGCTGCTGGAATTCTGGCTGTGGCAAAGTGGTCGCTGCTCCATGGGGAGGCTGCCAGCTGTATTTCAGTGGTTTCTCAGGAGGGGCCATCAGAGTCAGAGTGCCAGCATCAAATAATGCTCTTGCAGCCCCCAACGCTGCCGCTGGAGGGGTTTCCCTTTCATTCACCAGGCCCTCTTAACTCACGTAAAAATTTATTGAATGCTCTTCCTGCTGAGGCGCCATAAAATTGAGGAGCCCTCACATTCTCTTTGAGGCCTTGGCAGTGGTCATTTCTCTCACTAGTGCAGGCCTAGGCTCCGGAGCTGTTGGCTTCTGAGTTTGCCAGCAGCATTGAAGGCCCACCCGTCTGCTTTCTGGTTCTTACTTGTCTCCTCCTGCAACATTGCTGGGGAAGTCCAGCCTCCCAACTGAAAGCCACCCTGACAATACAACCCTCACTGCTTCACCAAAACCTTGCCCAAAGAAATGGGTTATATCACTGGCAAAAGCCAGGCCACATGCAGTGTTGCAAATCAGTCACTTGCACCATGGCCTGGGTAAGCTTAACAGTACACACTGTTGGGACTATAACTCCAGAGTAGTTTGTGCTGTTAAGCTCGGCAATTTTAATCAAATAATGACTTCTAACTCATAGACAGCAATTTAAAGTTATTGGCAGACACAGTGCATTGTCATAGACTTACACAGTGCAGAACTGTAAAGATGCTCATTCACCAGTTTAGGAAAAACACAACTCGTTTATTTACAAGTTAAAGCTTTACAGAGGCTTACAACCTCGTGGCTGCTATCAGCTCCCAAGAAGGCTCTGAGCGCAGAAGTCTGCACTTACCAGGGTGATCACCCACACTACTCCCCAATTGGTCACCTGGGTCATGTGACCCTTACTCTGCAGATTGATCCTTAAAGGGGCAATCACCACATCCCTCCTCTAAATCATTTTATACAAATGTAAATACTCAATTTACACAGTCCAAGATCATTGTATGAATTTAGTCAATTATAAATTAAGTCTTTCGGGAGGGGTTCTGAATCTTTCTGCAATGGCATAACTCCTTTATCTGGGGTACTTCCACAGGATTGCTGTTAGTTGAAACCACAATGACAGGTACCGTTTCAGGCACAGGTAATTTAGTTCTATCTGTTTCCATAAAGACGTCAGTTGTGTCTGCCACAGAATGACTAGATATCTCAGTGCTAAAACAATCGATAACATTTCCTGATGGTGATGTACTTTCTGATGGTAAAACTGGCTGTTGGAGCAACTCTCTTTTTCTCAAATGGTCTGTGTATTTTTGAACGATCCTTCCTTCTACGTCCACTTTGGTCCAGTTTTAGAGATGGTTCCAGGGACCCAACTCAACCCACTACCAGAATTCATCACGTACACGATGTCATCCACCATAAATGACTGTGTTGACTGACATGAATCATGGCTTGCAGCCTGATTGCTTTGGCTGGCTCCACCCTCCTCACAAATTTGGAAACATGAGGCTCAGTCTTATTCTGAAATGATGGTAATTAACAACTCTGCTGGCAGGACTCCCTTTGTTGCAAGTGGACTGGTCCAGAAGCTAAATAGGAAGTGCGAAATTCAGATCTCCAGGGTTCCTCCTGACTGCTTCTTTAAGCCAGACTGAAAAGTTCGGATGGCTTGTTCATCTAGTCCATTGGATGCTGGGTGATAAGGCACAGTCCTATTGTGCTTCATACCATTGAGGGCGGTGAAGTTCTGAAACTCAGCACCTGTGAAGGCTGTTCTGTTATCAGGCTCTGTGACTTCAGGTATTCCGTGGCTGGGAAACATTGGTATAATCTTTCAATGGTGCTGTGCAATGTAAGAGACTTCACCTCAAAAACATCCATCCACTTACAGTACGCATCAGCAGTGAGCAGAAACATTATGCCAAAAAACAGACCAACATAATCAATATGGAATCATATCCATGGCCTCCAGGCCATTCCCAAGGGTGCAGTGGGGTTGCAGCAGGCAAACTTTGTTACAATTGCCACTGTTCACAGTGCTTAACTCGGCTCTCGCTCAGCATCAATGCCAGGCCACCTCACATAAGTTCTGGTGAACATCTTTATCTTTGAGATGCCCGGATTAGCACTGTGTAATCCATTTAGAAACAGCTCTCTTCCTGGTACAGAGAAAACTACTCACCTTCCCCAAAATATGATGCCATCCTGGCAACTCAATTCATGCTTGTGGATAACAAATGGTTTCATTTCTTCAGAAACTGGCTCTTTGGCCCAATCTGTGAATATCTTGCGTTTCACTTTAGACAGTAGTGGATCCCAACTGGTCCAATTCCTGATTTGCTTCACTGAGACTGGCAAGGTGTCCAAAAATTCAACACCATGACAACTTCCTGTGGGGCTGGAACAGCTGTAACACTTTCTTGTAAAACTAGGTGGCGAAGTGTATCTGCATTCACTATGTGTGTTCCAGGTCAGTGCTTGAATGGATTCATAGGTGAAAAGAATTGACACCTAATGCTGAATTCTTGCTGATGTGATTGGTGGAATGGCCTTGTCTTCTTTAAAAGACCCAAGAGCAGTTTGTGATCAGAAACCATGGTAAAGTCCCGACTATATAAGTACTGGTGGAATTTCTTGACACCAAAGACTATTGATAGCCCTCCTTTCTCCATTTGTGAGTAGCCTTTATGGCTTCTGAGAGGGTTCTTGAGACATGGTCTATTGGTCTTTCAGATCCGTTGTCTATCTCATGGGGCAACACTGCACCAGCTCCATATGGAGAGGCATCGCAGGTCAACACCAGTTCCTTAGCTGGGTCGAAATGTACTAACAAGTATATTGAAGAATGCAGCAGTTGCTTCTATCTGGGGAGCCAATGCTGGTGTTTCTTAAGCAGAATATCCAAGGGGGCCAATAACATTGATAAATTCAGTAAAAAAAACGCCCATAGTAATTTACCATTCCCAAAAATTAGTTGAGCTCACATCTCCTTTATGGCCTTGTCCTCCATGGGGTGTAACCCTTGTGCACCTACATGTACCCCAGATAGGGGTTCATGTGACTTGAAAAGTACTTTCCAGTGGCTTGAAAAGCACATTTCTCCTTCTTGAGGTGAACTCCAGCCTCTTGAAATCTCCTTAGTACCCCCTGTAAGTTTGCTAGATGCTTGGCTTCTGTCAATCTAGTTCCGAGAACATTTTCAAGATATACTATAACATTTGAACCCCAGGCAGCAGATTCTTCATTATCCTATCAAAAATTGCACATACTGAAGACATGCCAAAAGGTAAGTGCATGAATGAGAACAACCCTTTGGGAGTGATCTTACCGGCTTGTCGCGCCAGTCAATCAGCATGGGGAGCCGGTAAGATTGAGCGACAGGTGAAAAATCGGACCTGATTTTACCGGCCCTGTCCTGCTGGTGAAATCAGCCTTGCGCCCGGGAAGGGCACGAGACTGATGTAAATATTTATATGTTCTTTTCAATGTGATAAGTGAGTCCCAAAAGCTATCGTCTGGGCTCACTTGCAATTATCCCCTCGCCGGTCGAGTCCTCACTGGCAAGGATCACAGAATGTCCCCACCAACAGGAGCCTGACATGATGGCCTGCCTGGTGGGACTAGAGGAGGTAACCATCCCCCTGAATCCTGCAGGTAAAAGGAGGCTGAGATTATTTGGTCATGGGAGAGACCACTTAAGGCATAGGTGCAGAGCCAAGTCAAGTCTACCGAGTAGCCAATTAAATAATGCATCGCCACTAAAGAATGTGGAAAAGTCTAGCACCAACAATTTAAATATTCACTTACTGTTCAATATAAAAGTGGGCAAGATAGCCCCTATTATTGGAATGCCTCTTCTAAAATCTTCTTGTCTTATTTGTGGTGAATTAATTTCCCACCTCATGGCTATTTCTTCGTTTTTGGTGCCATTAATGATTGCAGATCCCCGCCATAACTGGTGAACATTTTGCATACTCTGTAACTCTTGTGCACCTATTTCAGCATTTTCCATCATCTATGCTATTTTACACAGAGGCTGGTGGGGGCCTGGAATGCGCTGCCAGGCAAGGTGGTGGGGGTGGACACACTGGGAACGTTTAAGACTTATCTAGATAGCCATATGAACGGAGTGGGAATGGAGGGATACAAAAGAATGGTCTAGTTTGGACCAGGGAGCGGCACGGGCTTGGAGGGCCGAAGGGCCTGTTCCTGTGCTGTGTTGTTCTTTGTTCTTTGTTCATTGCTCATTTAGAATTTATGTCAACCTCTGAAAATAATCTCCATTGAATCACCTCATTATTCACTTGCAGACTAATCCGTCCTGTAACATATCATTCAAGGTGACTCCAAAATCGCAACACTCCAATATCTGTTTCAATTTAGTGATATAAGTCATAATAATTTTGCCTGATGCTCTCCCCCTTGAATTAAACTTAAATCTCTGACATATGACTCATGGTTTAGGCTGGAAATGTGACTTCACCAATTCCACAAGATCACTGAATGATTTGGAGTTGGGCACATTTGAGAATGTGTATCTGTGAATCAGATTATAAACTTGGGTTCCACATGCACTCAGGAGAATTGTCTTGTGCTTCACCTCCTCCCCTATTTTGTTCGCTTAGAAGTAATACCCAAGGCACTCTATGTATTATGTGCAGCTCTCTGCACAGGAGTCAAATGGACACTTACTTTGCAGATTGATCCTTAAAGGGACAACCACCACAAGAGCCCCATAGCGTATTCTAGAAAAAGATGCTGCTGCAGATGGTTAATGAAGTGACAGTTGTGGGTTCTACATTTGCGAGTATTCAGACCTTTCACAAGGAAGCTGGTCCAGTGCTCATCCTTCAGAGTCACTTTTCACACACCAAACCTAAACTAGCCATATTGGCCTCACTAGATCTGCCACTTCAAGAGACACGTTCTAGCCAGCTAGCAAGGGAGGGCGGCACGGTAGCACAGTGGTTAGCACTGCTGCTTCACAGCTCCAGGGTCCCGGGTTCGATTCCCAGCTCGGGTCACTGTCTGTGTGGAGTTTGCACATTCTCCTCGTGTCTGCGTGGGTTTCCTCCGGGTGCTCCGGTTTCCTCCCACAGTCCAAAGATGTGCGGGTTAGGTTGATTGGCCAGGTTAAAAAATTGCCCCTTCGAGTCCTGGGATGTGTAGGTTAGAGGGATTAGCGGGTAAAATATGTGGGGGTAGGGCCTGGGTGGGATTGTGGTCGGTGCAGACTCGATGGGCCGAATGGCCTCCTTCTGCACTGTAGGGTTTCTATGATTCAAGACGAGAGAGGGCCTTATTGAAATTCAATGTCAGGGTGCGATTGGGTCATTCAGAGTTCATCTGTAATTTGATTGACAGTTGCTGCCAGTTTCATCAGTAACACAAGGCATGAAGGAATAGGAGCATTTGAATCAGCTAGAAAGGCATTTTTATTTAAATGGTTTTCAGGAGTTACACAATCTTGACAGAGAACAAGTTAGTGAAGAATTTCAACATTACTTCAGGAAATGAAGGTCCTGTCACACCCACCTGGTTGAATGTTTTGAGGGCATTATATTGTGGTTGATTTTTGACCTAAGCAACACCCAATATCCATGACAACATTAACTTTAACATACATGGAAGTTTCCAGGCACCATTAAAGCTTAACTATCTACAAAGTTCAAGTTAGTAATACAAGTGAATGGATGTGTTAGGAAACAAGAACAGCAATGTGTGTTTTTTACTGTGCAATTCATTGATACATTGATAATTCATAGGCACCCTCCAAGATGTTTTGTAAGTGTACTGGTCTTTTAATGAATTACTTCTACATCTGATCACCCATGGGAAAATTCCATATCTTTCTGAAATGGGCACAAAGCCGGTGGATTGGCTTTGAGAGGCTGAAATCGTAACAGTTAAATGCTGCTGGCAAGAGCTACAGGCTTGCAGTTCAGACAGAAAATCAATCTCCTCCCATGCTGATTCAGGAAACAAGTTGGGTTTGCTTGATCTCACCAAAGAAATTAAAGGTTCATTGGGTAATTTTATGACGAATTTCTCCCAGTCCCATTTTGTACTGTTGGTTTGGTCTCTGTCATCCTGGTATGACCATATATCATCATGATCCACCAATATGTATCTAAAAGTTCCAATGATGGTCCTACAGCTAGATAAGGACCTTCTTTTATGTATTTAAGCCTGCTTCAGACAGGTGTCAATGAGGCAGCAGAGATTCCTCTATCAATTTTCAGCTACCAAAGGAAAAGGGGCAGTGAGTTGAAAATCTCCCCCCAGCCTTTTTTTTCTGATAAACATGTAGGCTGGAATTTTACCACCCCGGGAATCGGAGCGGGTGAGGGGCGGAGAATGGGAAGGTCTGTTGACCTCGGGAGGGATTTTACAGTTTCAGGACAAGCAAGGCTGTAAAATCCCGCCTGTAGCATTTATTTGCTAACTGTGGTGTGTGAGCCAAGTTGCTCTTTGATTAAAAAAAATCACCATCCACTTCTCAGGTTTATGGAAAACAGATTTGAATATAACATGTAACAAAAGAGCTGAATTCCAGAGGTGAGGTGAGAGTGACTGCCCTTGACATCAAGGCAGCATTTGACCAAAGGTGGCATCAAGGAACTCACAAAACTGAAGTTGATGGGAATCAGGGCAAAAATGCAGCACTACTTGGAGTCATACCTGCAATAAAGGTAGTTTGTTGTGGTTATCGGAGGTCAATCATCTCAGTCCTTGGACATCACTGCAGGGGTTCCTCAGGTTAGTGTCCTAGTGCCAACCATCTTCAGCTGCTTCATCAATTAAATCCCTTAATGTTCGCCGATGATTGTGCAATGTTCAGTACTATTCGCGACACCTCAGATACTGAAGCAGTCCATTTCCAAATGCAGCAAGATCTGGGCAATATCCAGGCTTGGGCTGATAAGTGGCAAGTATCATTCATGCCACACAAGTGCCAGGCAATGACCATCTCCAGCAAGAGAGAATTCATCATCCCTGACATTCAATGGCATTACCATCACCGAATACCCCACTATCACCATCCTGAGCGTTGCCATTGACCAGAAACTGAACAGCACCAGCGATATAAATACTATGGGTACAAGAGCGGGTAAGAGGTTGGGAATTCTGTGGCATGCAACTCACCTTTGGACCCCCCACAGCCTGTCCACCATGCAGAAGGCACAAGTCAGGAGTGTGGTGGAATACTCTCCACTTGCCTGGATGAGCGCAGCTCCAACAGCATGCAAGAAGCTTGACACCATCCAGGACACAGCATCCTGTGTCAGTGGCACCCCAACATTCACTCCTTCCACCACCGATGCACAGTGGCAGCAGTGTGTACCATCTACAAGATGCACTTCAGAAAAACACCAAGGGCTGGATTCTACGGCCACACTCGGGAAAGACCAGAAATTCCCACCTGAGGTCAATGGAGATTTCTGTTGTCGGAGCCTCACCCGCTCCAATTCTGTGGTGAGCAAGATGGTAGATTTCTGGCCCAAGACTCCTTAGACAGCATCTTCCAAACCCACAATCTTTACCATCTAGAATGACGAGGGCAGCATACAGATAGGAACATCACCACCTGCAAGTTCCCCTCAAAACCACTCACCATCCTGACTTAAAATTATATTAGTTCTTCACTATCACCGGGCCCAAATCCTGGGACTCCCCTCCTCGCAACACTCTGGGTGTACCTACACTACATGGACTGCAGCGGTTCAAGAAGCAGGCTGACCACCCCCTTATCAAGGGCATTTAGAAATGGGCATTAAATGCTGAGCTAGTCAGTGACGCCCACACCCCTTGATTCATTAGGCTGGTTTTCTCTTTCATCTTTGCACCTGTGCATGGCTGATTATTGTAAAGATAATTGATTGCATCCATTTCTCTGGCGCATGTTATAAATATTTCTAAAAGTGTTTCTTCCATTCTTATGGAATATTCCTGCAATATTATGAGTAATGCATGCCTTTCCACCTTTTTTGTATCTACGAGTGGAATCTTACCATGTTTTCTCAAAGTGTCAGGCTCAGACTGAAACCCGTGTCTCGCTCACCAGCTGCCCAGTCCATTTTTCTCTCCAGAACCTGAGACTCTCTGAGGAAAATAAAAGGCCAGGTTTACACCTGGTAAACTTAAGTTTAAGTTTATTTATTAGTGTCACAAGTAGACTTACATTAACACTGCAGTGAAGTTACTGTGAAAATCCCCTACTCTCTGCACTCTGGCGCCTGTTCGGAGAATTTAGCATGGCCAACGCACCTAATCAGCACATCTTTCGGACTGTGGGAGGAAACTAGAGCACCTGGAGGATACCTACACGGACACAGGGAGAACATGCAGACTCCGTACAGACAGTGACCCAAGCTGGAAATCGAGCCTGCGTCCCTGGCACTGTGAGACAGTGGTGCTAATCACTGTACCACCATGACGGCCCAGAGTCAACAAGTCCGGCTCCGCATACTTAGCTCACTTACGTCAACGTACTCCACAGTGAGCGGAATGCCATCTTTGGAGACCGCCTTAATCAACAATGAAGTGGAACCTCCCCACCCCCACCCCTCCACACCACAGAGGTACCAGGGGCTTCAATACCCCACCTACCCACTCCCCAACACACAATCATCGGCGGCTCCTCCTCCCTCACCCTCACCAATGTATCACTGGCATACCCCCCCACTCACTGTCCGCTCTCCTCATGCCTACAAGTTCCCCCCTCACTCCTTGCTCTCCCCCCCCACCCGCCCCCCACCATCACACTTAACTGGAACTATCTCCCATGAGGGCATGCCCCTGCCCAACCAAGGTTGAATTTAATGTTAAATTTAAGATAAATTCAAGATAATGGTTGGAATGCGCATTCCAACTTGCATTACAACCATTACTTGTAAATTGAGTTTGTATCGATATATGCCCTGTTTGTGAACACACCTCCCACTCATCTGATGAAGGAGCAGCGCTCTGAAAGCTTGTGGCTTGTGCTACCAAATAAACCTGTTGGACTTTAATCTGGTGTTGCGAGACTTCTTACTGTGTAAACCTCGCTGACATGATGTTACATCAGTGTGGTTTGAATATTCAGTGAGGGGATCATGTCCCAAGGGCTGGCTAATGATATTCAAATTTATTCAAATCTATTAAAATGAGGTTCACGCTCTTTGTGGCCGTGAACCTTATGACATCACTGGCGAGGGGCGTGGAAAATCGGGAAAGCAATCTTTTCAGAAAAAATCGCGTTTCCTGATTTTCTCCGGATTTTCCGCCGCATTTCCGTTCACTCTGACGGCGAACACAATGGAGAGGGATAGGGCCGGACGGCAGGGCAAGGTTTACAATTGGGGGAGAGGTAATTATGATGTGATTAGGCAAGAATTAAGGGGCATAAGTTGGGAACAGAAACTGTCAGAGAAAGGAACTAATGAAAAGTGGAACTTTTTCAAGGAACAAATACTGGGTGTCCTTGATAGGTATGTCCCTGTCAGGCAGGGAGGAAATGGCCGAGTGAGGGAACCATGGTTCACGAAAGAGGTGGAATGTCTTGTGAAAAGGAAGAGGGAAGTTTATGTAGGGATGAGGAAACAAGGTTCAGATGGCTCGATTGAGGGTTACAAGTTAGCAAGGAATGAGCTGAAAAAGGGGCTTAGGAGAGCTAGGAGGGGACACGAGAAGTCCTTGGCGGGTCGGATCAAGGAAAACCCCAAGGCTTTTTACTCTTATGTGAGGAATAAAAGAATGACCAGGGTGAGGTTAGGGCCGGTCAAGGACAGTAGTGGGAACTTGTGTATGGAGTCAGTAGAAATAGGCGAGGTGATGAATGAATACTTTTCTTCAGTGTTCACCAAGGAGAGGGGCCATGTTTTTGAGGAAGAGAAGGTGTTACAGGCTAATAGGCTGGAGGAAATAGATGTTCGGAGGGAGGATGTCCTGGCAGTTTTGAATAAACTGAAGGTCGATAAGTCCCCTGGGCCTGATGAAATGTATCCTAGGATTCTTTGGGAGGCAAGGGGTGAGATTGCAGAGCCTTTGGCTTTGATCTTTGGGTCCTCGCTGTCCACGGGGATGGTGCCAGAGGACTGGAGAATGGCGAATGTTGTTCCTCTGTTTAAGAAAGGGAATAGAAATGACCCTGGTAATTATAGACCGGTTAGTCTTACTTCGGTGGTTGGTAAATTGATGGAAAAGGTCCTTAGGGATGGGATTTACGACCATTTAGAAAGATGCGGATTAATCCGGGATAGTCAGCACGGATTCGTGAAGGGCAAGTCGTGCCTCACAAATTTGATAGAATTTTTTGAGGAGGTAACTAAGTGTGTTGATGAAGGTAGGGCAGTTGATGTCATATACATGGATTTTAGTAAGGCGTTTGATAAGGTCCCCCATGGTCGGCTTATGATGAAAGTGAGGAGGTGTGGGATAGAGGGAAAGTTGGCCGATTGGATAGGTAACTGGCTGTCTGATCGAAGACAGAGGATGATGGTGGATGGAAAATTTTCGGATTGGAGGCAGGTTGCTAGCGGAGTGCCGCAGGGATCAGTGCTTGGTCCTCTGCTCTTTGTGATTTTTATTAATGACTTAGAGGAGGGGGCTGAAGGGTGGATCAGTAAATTTGCTGATGACACCAAGATTGGTGGAGTAGTGGATGAGGTGGAGGGCTGTTGTAGGCTGCAAAGAGTCATAGATAGGATGCAAAGCTGGGCTGAAAAATGGCAAATGGAGTTTAACCCTGGTAAATGTGAGGTGATTCATTTTGGTAGGACTAATTTAAATGTGGATTACAGGGTCAAAGGTAGGGTTCTGAAGACTGTGGAGGAACAGAGAGATCTTGGGGTCCATATCCACAGATCTCTAAAAGTTGCCACTCAAGTGGATAGAGCTGTGAAGAAGGCCTATAGTGTGTTAGCTTTTATTAACAGGAGGTTGGAGTTTAAGAGCCGTGGGGTTATGCTGCAACTGTACAGGACCTTGGTGAGACCACATTTGGAGTATTGTGTGCAGTTCTGGTCACCTCACTATAAGAAGGATGTGGAAGCACTGGAAAGAGTGCAGAGGAGATTTACCAGGATGCTGCCTGGTTTGGAGGGTAGGTCTTATGAGGAAAGGTTGAGGGAGTTGGGGCTGTTCTCTCTGGAGTGGAGGAGGCTGAGGGGAGACTTAATAGAGGTTTATAAAATGATGAAGGGGATAGATAGAGTGAACGTTCAAAGACTATTTCCTCGGGTGGATGGAGCTATTACAAGGGGGCATAACTATAGGGTTCGTGGTGGGAGATACAGGAAGGATATCAGAGGTAGGTTCTTTACGCAGAGTGTGGTTGGGGTGTGGAATGGACTGCCTGCAGTGATAGTGGAGTCAGACACTTTAGGAACATTTAAGCGGTTATTGGATAGGCACATGGAGCACACCAGGATGATAGGGAGTGGGATAGCTTGATCTTGGTTTCAGATAAAGCTCGGCACAACATCGTGGGCCGAAGGGCCTGTGCTGTACTGTTCTATTCTATGTTCTATGTTCTACACGGGCTGAAAATCATCCCCTTAGTACCTGCCTCCTCGCCTCACCTTGTCACGTGTGATTTGGTTCACTGGTGAAACTATCATCTCAGAAGGTCAAAAGTAGTTGGTTTAAACACCATTCCCGGATTGGAGCACACAGCTAGGCTGGCACTCCAGCATTGACAGAATGTTGCATTGTTGAAGGTAATGTGAGTGGGATGTTAAACTGAAATTCAAGTTTCTCACCTCAGGATATGTGAAAAAATTCCATGAGACTTTTCAAAGGAAAGCAGGGAATTTTCCCAATACTGTGGTTAATAAATCTCTCAGCCAAAACATTGCTGATTTCTCTTTATTGGACGTGGCTGCCACATTTGCCAACATTCTGCACTTCACTGATTTGAAGCATTTTGGGACATCTGGATAATATGGAAAATGCCAAATAAATGCCGCTAGCTACTTTTCTTTACACAGCCATTGGGAGATTTTTTTCTCCCTCTGTTTATCCTTTCTGTTCTATCTCATTTTTTACTGTCTTCCACTTTCTCATATATTCCCCTCTCTTCATTCCCTTTTATAGTGAGAAAAATCACAGAGATGGGTACCTGACACACAAAATGGTTGCCTGGCACATAAAATGGTTACCTGAGAAAGAGACATTAAACAGGCACTGACTTTTAGCACAGACAGCTACTTAAAGTTCAAACATGCAGGACAGACAGTTACTTAAAGTTAAACATGCAGGAATCAGATACTGCAGGAAGCCAGTAAGAGCTTGAGGCATTTTAAAGATAAGGACAGACCCAAGACAATAAGGTCTGATAATAAAATCAGCCATAGATGGGAACAGAAATACATAAATGCAGCAAAACCAATCACTATATGTAAAGACCGAAACCAGTCATTGATAGTCACTGATAGAGGAAATGTATCCATTCTATGAAACAATGCGATGTTAAATGCCCATGCCTGTATCTGTCTGACTGTAACAATGTGTTAACTACCGATCACCATGATCTGTCTACTCAACTATGACGATGTGTTAAACGGCTAATGTCCGGACTATCCATTGTCTGAGAAGTTTAAAAACGATCGACTGCCATTGTATGATTGAGAAGGTAGCTGCCAAGTACTGTGGAGTACCAGTGCTTTGTCCCTCGAAGCTTCGTGTCCGAAATAAAACTGTGTTATTGAACCTCCAGTCTGACTCCGGTGGTAATTTTCCCACAACACTTTCTTTAGTCTTTCTTTCTCTCATCTATTCTTTCCTTGCCTTTGATTCTCTCACTGGTTCTCACACATAATTAATGGTTGAGAGGTTAGCAAACATAGACAAACATTCTTTGCACAGAATGGTTAACATTTGGTGGGGTGTGGGGGCAGTGCTGTGTGGAGGGGGCAGGTTGGTAGGGGACCTTGTTCTTATGCATGTTTAGAGTAAGGCCCATGCTCTTGTTTGCCTCGAATGTGCATATACTCATTATCTGCATACTGTAGTTCAATGACAGAGAACAACATTGGACCGACCTGTATTTGACAGAGGTTGAACAGATTCCTGTTTGTTCTGTAGTTTTAGCTCCACTCCAACGGGGGGCTTTCTGAATTGAGATGGAGCATTGCAACAAGGAAGATCGAGTGAAGTGTCAGTGTGATGGCACAGCCTTGCTTGACCCCAGCCCAAATGTGAATTGGGTCTGTGGTGGCTCCTGTTAGTCAGGATCACAGCTCCCGTGTCATCGTGGAGCAGGCAGAGGACGCTGACAAATTTTCAGGGGCACCCGAAATGGAGTAGGACGTCCCATAATCCCTCTCAGTCAACAGTGTCGTAGGCCTTTGTGAGGTCAAAGAAAGCCATATATAAGTGTTGGTGCTGTTCCCTGAATTTCTCTTGTCGTTACCACGTGGTGAAGAGTATGTCCATTGTGCCGCTTAGTGGGCAGAATCCGTATTGCGACTCTGGAAGGAATTCTCCAGCCACAGGGATATGGTTCACTCGGTTGATCCTGGGCATGGAGGGATTTTCTTACGAGGAGAGGTTGAGTAGATTGGGTCTGTACTCATTGGAGTTTAGAAGAATGAGTGCCGACATTATTTGGACATATAGGATTATTGGAGGCTTGAAAGAATAGATGCTGAGTGGTTGTTTCCCCTGTGGGAGAGTATAGTAGCATGATCCCTTTCATGCTCGATCTTTCATGTGACTGGGCTGGAACCAATAGAGTGCAAGCATGCAAAGCTGGGCTTATCGGGAGTAAGGGCGCTCATCTCTAAGGTTGGAGGTTGCAGTTGGATGTTGTTCGGAGTAAACCTGTATAGTTGTGCTGTTAAACCTTTGTTGTATATAGTCCTTCTCAATCAATGATTCTATTAGCTTGTTTGCCACATCAAATTGCCTCGAGTAGAAATAGAGGGCACAATCTCAGAGTAAAGGATGGCCCATTCAAGGCAGAGATGAGGAGGAATTTCTTCTCTCAGAGGGTAGTGAATCTGTGGAATTCTTTACCGCAGAGGGCTGTAGAGGTTGGGTCGTTAACTATGTTCAAGGCCGAGATGGACAGAAATTTAATCACTGAGGGAATCAAGCGTTATGGAGATAAGGCGGGAAAGTGAAGTTGAGGATTATATTAGATCAGTCACAATCTCATTGAATGGAGGAGCAGAATTGATGGGCTGCATGGCCGACTCCTGCTTCTATGTCTTAAGGTCTTAGGGTCTGATAAGGGAAAAGAGGTTTCCCTGGAGTCGATCAATTTTCATGTTCCTCCAATTGGTGATCTGTCGGAAAGAAACAACCAGTTTAGCAGTGGAAGGGTAATCAAACTGGTGAAACCAGGCACATTGGTTAAAACCTCCTTCCAAAGTGAATGTCTGCTTCTGTATGTGTGGTGAACCATAGTTGGTTACCACTATGAGTGCTGAGCCATGGATGGTTAGCACTATGGGTGTTTGTAGATATGTTACTGTTGTCACTGTTGGGGTTAGGGTTGGGCTGTTCTACCTGTTGATATTGTTCTGTGGTACACTCCAGTTGGCTCCGCCTACCAGGGGAAGTATAAAGGTCACTGCACTGCCTGGTGACCCTTTAGTCTGGGATTGTATATAGTGTGCTCCATTCTTGTTAGTAATAAAAGCCTTTATTTCCCGGGTACAATCTAGCCTCCCGAGTGTTTTAATCGCGCATCAGTATGTTTCTCTATATCTCCTGATTTACTTCTATCCATGGAATTAATTAACTTTTGTCTGTATACATATACAATTCTGATATGGAATTATGTCTCCTAACGATATGAATTACCTATAAGCCAACGACAATGTTTGGCACTGTTATTCTACATAAAGCTGCGAGCTGTCTGGATAAGATGCACAGACAGGAAGTAGAGTTCTATGCAGCACTGACAGGAATGCAGGATCACGTCTGGCTTAACCATGCCTGGCATCCTGGCTCCAGTTTCCCCGAGACAAGGTTAGAGTAGCAGGTGCTGCACACAACATTGAGTCCCGCTTTATTAACCGCGTTTCAGCCTGTGAATGACCCCGTTTGCTCTCTTAACAACATAACGATTGAATTGCTGAGCAGCTCAGGATCTCTCCAGAGGATCTAGTTAACTCACGCAGCAGAGGAATTAACAGCTGTTCCATGAATTTGACTGGGTTAAATATAAAGTGTGCGTGACACTGTTGGTTCAGGTTGAAACTCTGGGATGGACTGCGTCTGTGGCCTTATGTGAAAATTCCAGTCACGCCAGGGATTCTATATCTGTCATTGCTACGCAAATCTTCACATTCCCCGCACAGTTCAAAAGTAGTAGCATTTCATTTTATGAATAGGAAACCACAAGTGGTGCCCATAGGTGGAGTGGCCCACAGTCCTGGGAGCACAGAGGAGGAAAAATAGAGGCAGCTCCGTTTTAGGGTTAGAAACTCACCTCGGGAGACGGGGGTGGGGTGGGAGGGACTGTTTAAATTCCTAACTTCCATGTGGAGCAGCCCTTAATTAGCATAGAGACAAGTTTCCTGTATAATTAGAGCCAGTGAGGATAGAAAAGGAGATGGCTGAGATCAAGTGTGAGATTCATTTCGACTCCTCACTGCAGCCACATCACTGAGGCTGGAGAAGAGAACTGTGCATCAAAACCTACCACTGACCCGAGGGCAGGTGAAATGACATGGGTGAGCTGGAGGACAAGTACCCAGGGCCCCTTCACAACAACATCAATGTCATGTTTGAGGGAGAGGACTGATGTTCTACTCCTGGAGGGTGATTGGAGGAGGCCACCATCTGAGATTACACAGGCTTGGATGGACAATTGGATGGAGATTCTGGAAGCAATTGTGGAAAAGATTTAACTCATACATTATCCTGGCAAGGTTAGTGCGGCCCGCAACCCTCTGGACAGGTGACAACACTTGCAATGTCATAGAAACATAGAAAACTACAGCACAAAACAGGCCCTTCAGCCCCACAAGTTGTGCCGAACACATCCCTACCTTTTAGGCCTATCTATAACCCTCCATCCTATTAAGTCCCATGTACTCATCCAGGAGTCACTTAAAAGACCCTATTGAGTTTGCCTCCACCACCACTGACGATTCCACTTGCCCACCAGCCTCTGTGTGTAAAACTTCCCCCTAACATTTCCCCTGTACCTACCCCCCAGCACCTTAAACCTGTGTCCTCTCGTAGCAGCCATTTCCACCCTGGGAAAAAGCCTCTGAGAGTCCACCCGATATATGCCTCTCAACATCTTATATACCTCTATTAGGTCTCCTCTCATCCTACCTCTCTCCAAGGAGAAAAGACCGAGCTCCCTCAGCCTATCCTCATAAGGCATGCCACTCAATCCAGGCAACATCCTTGTAAATCGCCTCTGCACCCTTTCAATCTTTTCCACATCCTTCCTGTAATGACCTTCTAATGTCCAGTAGAAGGTGGTGGGTGCCTGGAACCCGCTGTCAGAGGAGGTAGTGAAAGCAGATACGATAGTGACTTTTAAGGGTCGTCTGGGCAAACACATGAATAGGATGGGAATAGAGGGACATGGTCCCCAGAAGGGTAGGGGGGCTTTAGTTCAGCCGGGCAGTATGGTCAGTGCAGGCTTGGAGGGCCAAAGGGCCTTTCCTGTGCTGTAATTTATTTGTTCTTTGTTAGTCACAATACCCAAATTGCAAGTTCCTGAAGTTGGAAGGGTTAAGGTGCTTGTGGCAATTACTGATCCCTCAGAATGACTTGAAACCACGGTGTTACTGAGGACCTGTTACCACTGTGACATGTGGTTCCTAATAGATAGTGGCAGATGACATTGGACACAAATGACAGCAGTGTCTTTCCTTATTACATGCTATCCATGCAGGAGAAGCACGCACATGGGATTTATCGAATAACCCCCATAGAGAAGGAGGCCTTGGATGTAACCAGGATAATGGAAGAGGAGACAGTCGGGCCTGGGAAAACTGTAACTGCTGCCCTGGTCAGAGGGCAAAGTGGTAATTAAGAGGGTTCAGAGCACAAAGTCCCAACTGATAGGATATACCCCAAAATACTGAGGGCCTGATGGATGTACCCCAGAATACTGAGAGAAGCAAAGGAGGAAATTGCTGGGGCCTTGAGAGAAATCTTTGTAGCCTCACTGGCTACAGGGGTGGTCATGATGTGGAGATGCCGGCGTTGGACTGGGGTAAACACAGTAAGAAGTTTAACAACACCAGGTTAAAGTCCAACAGGTTTATTTGGTAGCAAAAGCCACACAAGCTTTCGGAGCTCCAAGCCCCTTCTTCAGGTGAGTGGGAATTCTGTTCACAAACAGGGCATATAAAGACACAGACTCAATTTAGATGAATAATGGTTGGAATGCGAATACTTACAGCTAATCAAGTCTTTATGATACAAAGAACGTGAGTGGAGAGAGCATCAAGACAGGCTAAAAAGATGTGTATTGTCTCCAGACAAGACAACCAGTGAAACTCTGCAGGTCCAGGCAGGCTGTGGGGGTTACAAATAGTGTGACATGAACCCAATATCCCAGTTGAGGCCGTCCTCGTGTGTGCGGAACTTGGCTATCAGTTTCTGCTCAGCGACTCTGCGCCGTCGTGTGTTGTGAAGGCCGCCTTGGAGAACGCTTACCCGAATATCAGAGGCTGAATGCCCATGACCGCTGAAGTGCTCCCCAACAGGAAGAGAACAGTCTTGCCTGGTGATTGTCGGGCGGTGTTCATTCATCCGTTGTCGCAGTGTCTGCATGGTTTCCCCAATGTACCATGCCTCGGGACATCCTTTCCTTTCGCCGCAGCCTGGAAACCAAGATAGAATCCATATTCTCAACTTGTGCTCAGGATGCAGACCAGCTGCGAAACTCTGCCAAGCAGATGAGACAAAGGAACTACACCATCTACATGCACACCAAGAACAGGGAACTTGAGAAACTCGGCATCACCACCAGCAGCAACCAAACCTCCCCCGGTACAACAGTAGAAAACAGTACCACTGCAGGGAAGTCCATTGTCAACTTGTCCGACTACACACTTCAACCAGATGAAATCGAAGTTCTCAGCCGAGGGCTTAATTTTTGCCCCACCACCAAAATTGATCCCATCAGTCTCGCAGCAGACACAGAGGAATTCATCAGGCGAATGAGGCTGAGGGAGTTCTTCCACAAACCCCAAGAGGCCAACAGCGAACACAATGAGACAGCCAATGAACCGGAACAGCCGACAGAGAAATCCACAGTGCATCCGAAGAGGAAAGAGTCGAATTGGACTCCTCCGCAAGGCCGCTGCCCTCAACTTGACATGTGTGCCCAAGCCATCAGGAAGTGCGTCAACACCAAATTCATCAGCCGCACTCACAAGACAGCCCCGAACATCACCCAAGCACAACGCAACGCCAAGCACGCTCTCAAGATCAACCGCAACATTGTCATCAAACCAGCAGACAAAGGAGGGGCCATCGTCATATTGAACAGAACGGATTACTGCAAAGAAGTGTACCGACAACTGAACAACGAGGAACACTACAGACAGTTACCTGCAGATCCGACCAAAGAACACACCCGTCAACTCAACACTCTGATCAAGACCTTTGATCTGGAGCTTCAGAGCACCCTCCGTGCTCTCATCCCACGTACTCCCCACGTTGGAGATCTCTACTGCCTCCCGAAGATACACAAGGCAAACACACCCGGCCGTCCCATCGTATCGGGCAATGGGACCCTTTGCGAGAACCTCTCCGGCTATGTCGAGGGCATCCTGAAACCCATTGTACAAAGAACCCCCAGCTCTTGTCGCGACACTACGGACTTCCTACAGAAACTCGGCACACATGGAGCAGTTGAACCAGGAGCACTCCTCGTCACAATAGATGTCTCAGCACTCTACACCAGCATCCCCCATGACGATGGCATTGCTGCAACGGCCTCAGTGCTCAGCGCCAACAACTGCCAGTTTCCAGATGCAATTTTACAGCTCATCCGCTTCATCCTGGACCACAATATCTTCACCTTCAACAACCAGTTCTTCATCCAGACACACGGAACAGCCATGGGGACAAAATTCGCACCTCAATATGCCAACATCTTCATGCACGGTTTCGAACAAGACTTCTTCACCACACAGGACCTTCAACCGATGCTATACACTAGATACATCGATGACATTTTCTTCCTTTGGACTCATGGTGAACAATCACTGAAACAACTATATGATGACATCAACAAGTTCCATCCCACCATCAGACTCACCATGGACTACTCTCCGGAATCGGTTGCATTCTTGGACACACGCATCCCCATTAAGGACAGTTACCTCAGCACCTCACTATACCGCAAGCCCACGGATAACCTCACGATGCTCCACTTCTCCAGCTTCCACCCTAAACACGTTAAAGAAGCCATCCCCTACGGACAAGCCCTCCGTATACACAGGATCTGCTCGGATGAGGAGGATCGCAACAGACACCTCCAGACGTTGAAAGATGCCCTCATAAGAACAGGATATAGCGCTCGACTCATTGATCAACAGTTCCAATGCGCCACAGCGAAAAACCACACCGACCTCCTCAGAAGACAAACACGGGACACGGCGGACAGAGTACCCTTTGTCGTCCAGTACTTCCCCGGAGCGGAGAAGCTACGGCATCTCCTCCGGAGCCTTCAACATGTCATTGATGAAGACGAACATCTCGCCAAGGCCATCCCCACACCCCCACTTCTTGCCTTCAAACAACCGCACAACCTCAAACAGACCATTGTCCGCAGCAAACTACACAGCCTTCAGGAGAACAATGACCACGACACCACACAACCTTGCCACAGCAACCTCTGCAAGACATGCCGGATCATCGACACAGATGCCATCATCTCACGTGAGAACACCATCCACCAGGTACACGGTACATACTCTTGCAACTCGGCCAACGTTGTCTACCTGATACGCTGCAGGAAAGGATGTCCCGAGGCATGGTACATTGGGGAAACCATGCAGACACTGCGACAACGGATGAATGAACACCGCTCGACAATCACCAGGCAAGACTGTTCTCTTCCTGTTGGGGAGCACTTCAGCGGTCACGGGCATTCGGCCTCTGATATTTGGGTAAGCGTTCTCCAAGGCGGCCTTCACGACACACGACGGCGCAGAGTCGCTGAGCAGAAACTGATAGCCAAGTTCCGCACACACGAGGACAGCCTCAACCGGGATATTGGGTTCATGTCACACAATTTGTAACCCCCACAGCCTGCCTGGACCTGCAGAGTTTCACTGGTTGTCTTGTCTGGAGACAATACACATCTTTTTAGCCTGTCTTGATGCTCTCTCCACTCACGTTCTTTGTATCATAAAGACTTGATTAGCTGTAAGTATTCGCATTCCAACCATTATTGATGTAAATTGAGTCTGTGTCTTTATATGCCCTGTTTGTGAACAGAATTCCCACTCACCTGAAGAAGGGGCTTGGAGCTCCGAAAGCTTGTGTGGCTTTTGCTACCAAATAAACCTGTTGGACTTTAACCTGGTGTTGTTAAACTTCTTACAGGGGAGGTCCCAGAGGATTGGAGAATAGCCAATATTGTTCCTTTGTTTAAGAAGGGTAGTAAGAATAATCCTGGTAATTACAGGCTGGTGAACCTTACATCAATGGTAGGGAAATTATTGGAGAGGATTCTTCGAGACAGGATTTATTCCCACTTGGAAATAAGTGGACGTATTAGTGAGAGGCAACATGGTTTTGTGAAGGGGAGGTCATGTCTCACAAACTTGATCGAGTTTTTCGAGGAAGTGACGAAGATGATTGATGAGGGTAGGGCAGTGGATGTTGTCTACATGGGCTTCAGTAAGGCCTTTGACAAGGTCCCTCATGGCAGACTTGTGCAGAAGGTGAAGTCGCATGGGATCAGAGGTGAGCTGGCAAGGTGGATACAAAAATGGCTCAGTCAAAAAAGACAGAGGATAGCAGGGGAAGGGTGCGTTTCTGAATGGAGGGCTGTAACAAGTGGCATTCCTCAGGGATCAGTGCTGGGACCTTTGCTGTTTGTAATATATATAAATGATTTGGAGGAAAATGTAACTGGTTTGATTAGTAAGTTTGCGGACGACACAAAGGTTGTGGATTTGCGGATAGCGATAAGGACCATCAGAGGATACAGCAGGGTATAGATTGGTTGGAGACTTGGGCGGAGAGATGGCAGATGGAGTTTAATCCAGACAAATGTGAGGTAAGCATTTTGGAAGGTCTAATACAGATAAGAAATATACAGTAAATGGCAGAACCCTTAGGAGTATTGATAGGCAAAGGGATCTGGGTGTACAGGCACACAGGTCACTGAAAATGGCAATGCAGGTGGAGAAGGTAGTCAAGAAGGTAGTCATGCTTACCTTCATCGGCCGGGGCATTGAGTTTAAAAATTGGCAAGTCATGTTGCAGCTTTATAGAACCTTAGTTAGGCCGCACTTGGAATATAGTGTTCAATTCTGGTCGCCACACTGCCAGAAGGATGTGGAGGCTTTAGAGAAGGTACAGGAAAGATTTACCAGGATGTTGCCTGGTATGGAGGGCATTAGTTATGAGGAGAGGTTGGAGAAACTTGGTTTGTTCTCACTGGAACGACGGAGGTTGAGGGGAGACCTGATAGAAGTCGACAAGATTATGAGAGGCATGGACAGAGTGGATAGTCAGAATCTTTTTCCCAGGGTGGAAGAGTCAATTACTAGGGGGCACAGCTTTAAGGTGCGAGGGGCAAGGTTTAAAGGAGATAGCTTAACTATGAGATGTATGAGGCAGATTTTTTACACAGAGGTTGGTGGGTGCCTGGAACTCGTTGCCGGGGGAGGTAGTGGAAGCGGATACGGTAGTGACTTTTAAGGGGCATTTTGACAAATGCATGAATAGGATGGGAATAGAGGGATATGGTCCCCGGAAGGGAAGAGGGTTTTAGTTCAGTCGGGCAGCATGGTCGGTGCAGGCTTGGAGGGCCGAAGGGCCTGTTCCTGTGCTGTAATTTTCTTTGTTCTTCGATAACATGCCACGCACTGCAGAGGTTTCCACTTTCGCAGCCTGGCTCTCATCATTTCTTCTTGAGTTTCCTGCAGATGGAGAGATTTCACCCAGGGTGACTGCTTCCTCTAGCTCTGAGCTACAAGAGGGAGAAAAAAAACAGGTACCAACACACCTTACAAGCTCACCGTCCATCAGTGCAGATACTCCCACCTCAGTCGTCCCTCATACATGTGTAGATACAGTGGCACAAGGTGGGAATCATGTAATGAGTGTGCTGGGGAAAGTGCCAGAGGCAGAAGGAGCTGTGGCCAGTCTCACTTAGAGAATAGACGTAGGCCCATTGAGCTGGACACTTGTGCAGGGCCTCAAGAATCACAGGAAAGGAGTATCTGCCTAGACCAGCAACAGCAGATATGCTCCCCCATTCAGAGTACCCTGAGACAGTGCAGCATTATGGTTTGAGGGTGTCCTAATTATGGTGCTGATTTCTGAAACTGTATATTGCATTATGGAATCTTTAGATGTCTCCATGAGGAGAGCTTGATGTTTAAATATGAACTGTTTATTGCTAGTCTTTACCCATTCACAGATCCAAGATATGGTCATGCATGATCCTGTCATCATGTGCATTGGCTGCTTACTTACAGAGTTCTGTTTCTTGACTGTTCTCCCCCAGAATCTCTTACTATGTGACTCTATACATATTATACCATGGGTGGTGCTATCCTCCGATTGTATGTGATGCACGATATAACTCACGAGGCTAGAGGTACTCGGGGAAATAAAGGCTTTTATTGACTACAACAATAGAGCTACCATATATAATACACGATCCCAGACTAAAGGGTCCCAGACAGAGCAGTGACCTTTATACCTCTCCCAGGAGGCGGAGCCCGACTGGGATGTACCATAAGAACTATATTACAGGTAGAACAGCCCAACCCTAACCCCAACAGTAACATGTAGAACAGCCCAGCCCTAACCCCAACAGTAACATATATACAGACTCATAGTACTGGCCAGACCCTGGCTCAGCACTACCTGGTGGGAACCAACAATGGTTCACCACATTCACCCCTCCTTTGAAAACAAAGGCCGGCGGGGTACAAAAACACAGAACAATTGTTCATCAGTCTATAAGTTCAGATGGTCTGGGGGACCGCACCGTCGTTGTGACCTCCTCAACACCGGCGACGACACCGGTGTAGGCACTCGCGGTGGCGTTCTCCCCAAGGCGGTGTCCAACGGCTCCTTCAATGTCTCACGGGCCGGTAGACCCCGAGGTGGTGACAATCCGCTGAACTCGGGCACACCTTGAAGTGGCGACCATCTCCTGGACTCGGGCAAGCTGTACACGGGAGTAAAAGGGTTAAGTGATGGTCCCGATGCTGCCCGCGCTGTGTCAGGAGGGGAAACAATAGTTGGGGGGTCGCTAACAGGAGGTATGGGAGCGACAGGGGTTTCCAAGCCCCCTGCTGGCGCCAGGTCTCGAATCGAGACCGTGTCCTCTCGCCCGTCAGGGTATGCCACATAGGCATACTGAGGGTTGGCATGGAGGAGATGGACCTGTTCAACCAAAGGGTCGGACTTGCGGGTCCTAACATGTCGCCGCAGGAGGACAGGTCCTGAGTACGTCAACCAAGACGGTAAGAGGTCCCAGAGGAAGACTTCCGAGGGAATGAAAACAGTCTCTCATGGGGAGTAGCGTTGGTTGCCGTACACAGGAGTGAGCGTATGGAGTGGAGCGCATCAGGGAGCACCTCTTGCCAACGGGAGACTGGAAGGCCTTTAGACTTCAACGCCAGTAAGACAGCCTTCCAGACTGTAGCATTCTCACGTTCAACCTGTCCGTTACCCCTAGGGTTGTAGCTCGTGGTTCGACTAGAGGCAATCCCGTATGAGAGCAGGTACTGCCTTAAGTCATCGCTCATGAACGACGAGCCCCTATCACTGTGGATGTAACAGGGGTAACCGAACAGGGTGAAAAGATCACGAAATGCCTTGATAACCGTGGCAGCGGTCATATCAGAACAGGGAATGACAAAAGGGAATCGTGAGTACTCATCAACCGCATTGAGGAAGTACATGTTCCGATCTGTCGAGGGAAGGGGGCCATTAAAAGCCACACTCAATCTTTCGAAGGGACGAGTGGCCTTAACGAGTTGTGCCCTGTCAGGTCGGTAAAAGTGCGGTTTGCATTCCGCGCATACCCGGCAGCTTCTGGTAATGGACCTGACATCCTCCACCGAGTAGAGTAGATTTCGGGCTTTTATGAAGTGGTAGAGCCGAGTGACCCCCGGATGGCAGAGGTCATTGTGGAGAGCCTGCAACCGATTCTCCTGCATACTGGCGCATGTTCCACGCGACAGGGCATCCGAGGGCTCGTTGAGTTTCCCTGGACGATACATGATGTCGTAATTATAGGTGGAGAGTTCGATTCTCCACCTCAAGATCTTATCGTTCTTGATCTTGCCCCGTAACGTGTTATTAAACATGAACGCCAGGGACCGCTGGTCCGTGAGCAGGGTGAACTGTTTTCCCACCAAGTAATGGCGCCAATGCCGGATGGCCTCCACAATGGCCTGGGCCTCCTTTTCCACCGCTGAATGTCGAATTTCGGGGCCTTGGAGGGTGCGAGAGAAAAAGGCGACGGGCCTGCCCGCCTGGTTAAGTGTGGCGGCCAGGGCGAAATCCGATGCATCACTCTCCACTCTCATCAATAGCGTGCATCGTGGCTTTCGCGATGTCGGCTTTTAGTTTTTCAAAGGCCAAACGACCCTCTGGTGCTAGGGGAAAAGAGGTAGACTTGATGAGCGGACGGACTTTGTCCGCGTAATTGGGAACCCACTGTGCGTAGTAAGAGAAGAAGCCTAAGCATCTTCTCAGTGCTTTTGCACTAGTGGGCAGGGGAAGTTCGAGGAGGGGACGCATACGGTCTGGATCAGGGCCAATGACCCCGTTTTCCACCACGTATCCGAGGATAGCTAGGCGGCGCGTACGAAATACACACTTCTCCCTGTTGTAGGTCAGATTCAGGCGAGATGCAGTGCGTAGGAATCTAAGAAGGTTGGCATCGTGGTCCTGCTGGTCATGGCCACAGATGGTGACGTTATCCAGGTACGGGAAGGTAGCCCGCAGTCCGTTATGGTCCACCATTCGGTCCATAGCACGCTGGAAGACCGAGACCCCATTCGTGACACCAAAAGGAACCCTTAGAAAATGGTACAAGCGACCATCCGCCTCAAAAGCCGTGTATTGTCGGTCCTCTGGGCGAATGGGGAGCTGGTGGTAAGCAGACTTTAGGTCGATGGTGGAGAACACCCGGTACTGCGCAATCTGGTTGACCATGTCAGATATGCGCGGGAGGGGATACGCATCCAGCTGCGTGTATCAGTTTATGGTCTGACTATAGTCTATGACCATCCGGGGTTTGTTCCCACTCTTGACCACCACGACCTGCACTCTCCAAGGACTAGCGCTAGGTTGTATGATCCCTTCCTTGAGGAGCCGCTGAACCTCAGATCGAATGAAGATCCGACCCTCAGCGCTGTAACGCCTGCTCTTAGTCGCGATGGGCTTGCAGCCTGGCATGAAATTCTGGAATAAAGAGGGCGTGGTAATCTTAAGCGTCGAGAGGCTACAGATGGAGCGCGTTGGGCAATTTAGAGGCTGCGAGTCTCCCACTGAAAGCGGAGGGAGTGGCCCACCGTACTGTAGGGTTACACTCTTCAAGTGGATCATGAAATTTAGTCCTAGGAGTATTGGCGCGCGAAGGTGCGGTAACACCAGGAGCTTGAAGCTCTCGTAAACCGTGCCCTGCACCGTCAGATTTACCACGCAACTCCCTAGCACGGTGACAGACCAGGACCTTGACGCCATCGAAATTGTCTGCTTGACAGGCTGAATCCGGAGGCCACACCGCTTCACGGCGTCTGGGTGAATAAAGCTCTCCGTGCTCCCGCTGTCAAACAGACAATAAATTGTGTGTTTGTTTACCTGTATGTCCATCATGGACTTATCGAGTCTGTGAGGCTTTGCCTGGTCCAGGATGATCGACGCCACCGTTGGTTCGTGGGTGCAACTGCAGGCAGCTGAGATGGATGATGACGACCCCTGCTGGTCATTCGCGGTCGCTGCCGACCAACATGGCTGCCCCCATAGGTCGCACGTGGGTGATGGCGCCAAAACCAGCGGCCCCTGGTGGTCGCGCGTCTCTTGCGACTCCGTCGCCTGGAATGGCGACGTCCTGGCCTCGCACGTGGAAGAAGCCCTTGACGATGCCGACGACGAGGAAACCGGCTCCGGGGAGTCACACGCCGCACTGCTGTTCCTGGATGGAAGTTTGGATCGGCATACCTTCGAATAATGCCCCTTCTTGCCGCAGGCGGAGCACAACACCGCTTTAGCGGGACATCGCTGCCGAGGGTGCTTCACTCCCCCACAGAAGTAACACCGCGGGCCGCCTGGAGCTGCTGCCATCGTCAGGCCCGAGGGTGGGAACGCAATCACGCAGTTTTTCGGTCCCGCTGAATGAAGTGGGGTCTGTGACTGCCCCTGCCACACTGTCTCCACGTGGTCGTCGGGATACATCGCCAGGCTTTTGGAGGCCGTTTCTAGCGCATCCGCTAGCTCTATGGACTTAGTGAGATCGAGATTACCTTGCTCCAACAGCCGAAGGCGGATGTAAGACGAGCCGATTCCCGCCACAAACGCATCTCGAGCGATGTCGTTCATGTTCTGGTCCGCCGACACTGCTTTGCAGTTACAGCCCCTGTCTAGCTGTAGGAGCTCGCACGCGTACTGTTCCGTCGTTTCGCCAGGCTGCCGCCGTCGAGTGGCTAAGAAATATCGAGCATGCATCTCGTTCGGCAGTTTAATGTAGCGCTTCTTAAGAAGCTCGAGGGCCCCTTTGTAGTCGGTGGCCCCACGGATTGCCAAATATACGGCGTTGCTTACCCTCGCGTGGAGGACCCGGAGTCTGTCGGCGTCGGTGGTGACCGCTGCGGAGGCTTCGAGGTAATCCTGAAAACATTTCAACCAGTGGTCGACGGTGTTCGAGGCGCCCGCCGCACATGGGTCCAACGTAAGCCGTTCGGGTTTAAGCATTTGCTCCATGTTCTCTGTGTCGTTTTTTTTTCAACGAAGAGATTTCAATTGTAGTCAATAAAATTGATGCGCGATATAACTCACGAGGCTAGAGGTACTCGGGGAAATAAAGGCTTTTATTGACTACAACAATAGAGCTACCATATATAATACACGATCCCAGACAGAGCAGTGACCTTTATACCTCTCCCAGGAGGCGGAGCCCGACTGGGATGTACCATAAGAACTATATTACAGGTAGAACAGCCCAACCCTAACCCCAACAGTAACATGTAGAACAGCCCAACCGTAACCCCAACAGTAACATATATACAGACTCATAGTACTGGCCAGACCCTGGCTCAGCACTACCTGGTGGGAACCAACAATGGTTCACCACAGTATGTTAACCCTTCCTGTGCCAAGCGCCTTTACATCGCAATAGCGTGCAGGCACCACAACAGAGGTTGCCACCCCTCACAAGCCACCTCATCATCCTTGGCCTACTTGGCCCCTCTGACTAAGGAACTATCTGTGCAGCAGGGCCAAGCGATGGAGCTGCAACAGCATCTGGAGGACCAACCACTGGCACCTTCATGCTGAGAAAGACCATCACGTGTATCTGAGTCGCAAGCCGAGATTTGTTTAAATATGGGCTTTGCTGGCTGGGCCAGAATTTATTACTCATCCTTAATTGCCTTTGAGAAGATGGTGATGAGATCCTTCTTGAACTGCTGCAATCTCTGAGGTGTAGGTACATCCAGAGTGCTGTTAAGGAAGGAATGCCAGGATTTTGAGTGGATTGGAGGGTGTTTCCAGGTGGTGGTGTTCTCAGATATATCTGCAGAGCTGAGTGATCAGACTGCCTCCATCTCCTCCAAGGGCACATGGAAACGATCAAGCTGGGATCTACCCCATCCTGTGGAGCATTAAGTGGGTCACTGTGATGTTTCCCCACTGTCTCTGTCAACTCTTTTCCTCCGTGTAAACATTATAAATAATGTCCAATAAGACACACTTTTGGGAATCATTTTATTGTTGCTTTGACAGGAGGATTGGTTTGAGTTGGTGAAAGACATGACAGAATCTTCCAGGACAAAGCTTCTGGGCACTCACTGACAGTAAGTGACTCGATGTCCTCGTTTGCGTCTTGTGTGTTAGCACAGGTTATTTCAGACTGCCTTCCCTACCACGTCCCCACAACCTGGGTCAGAAGAACTCAGCTGAAACTTCCCTGAATCAAGAGATTCCTGACATTCATGGCATCCTCATGAGCCCTTTGTACCCCAAGTTGTGCCCCATCTCCTCTTTGTGCGGCTACAGCACCTCTGTCTTCAGCGTCATCTCTCTCTCCCTCCTCTCTCACCTCCTCCTGCTGCTCCCCTAAGGAGCTGTCTGCTTCTGGAACCTCACTGTCCTCAGTGCCCACTCCTCTCTGGTGAGCCCCCTTCCAGAGAATGTAGCAGACCACCTTGCGGGGGTGGGTATTACAGGGAGCATCCGACTGCTCCAAGCACCAGAACCACAACTTCACAAACCCTGGTGCCAGTGAGCAGATAGCTTTGATTGTAGCTCCTCTGTGCAATGTCTTGTAGAGGGATGGCAAGTAATCTCTTAAAGGGATATCACTTGTCCCCTAGAACCCATCCACTGAATTAGAAGGGATGGAATGAAGAGCTATGGCAGCCTGGATTGCCAGAGGTTGGAGGAGTTATAGCAACTGCCAGGATAACAAGCACAAACATGGAGGAAGTTCTTTTTGTAGTTTCAGACTAGTTAAAGCTCTTTCTGCAAATGGATCTCACTGGCTGCTCACTTGGTACCTTGAAAGCCAATGTAGGGCTGATCAATAATGTCCTGCACCAATGCGAATCTCACTGAGCTCTGTGGCTGTCAGTTATGAATTGAACATACTGTCCAGCTCTGGCAAAGAGGGCATAGTGAGCAGTATGATGCAGTGGTGTGTTACCATCTTCAAGAGGCCACAAAGGTCTACAGCTGATCCTTGGAACCAGAAATGAAGTTCAAAGCCACGGTGACTTTGACGGCCATTGACAGGGCATGCCAAGCAATGCTGTGAACTGTGCAACCTTCAGCAATAAGTCACAGATGTCTGTCGTTATCTGTTTGGAGAGATGCAATAGTGCATCTTGTTCATCTCCAGGGTAGCTTTGTCTTTGGTGGTAGATCAGGTGCTGAGGGTTTGTCCCTCTGTGTCCTTCCTGCAACCTCTCCCCTCCCTCCCCCTGCCCCCTGTCCTGCTTTCCTCTCCCATGCCATGCTGCCATTTGCCAGTTCCTACGGTGGGTGTGTGAGTGTTGCCCTTCATCACCGGGGGGAGATTTTGGTCTATGCCAATGGTGTGTAAAGGGTTCTTGGGGAATTATCGTCCGTTTTACACTGCATTGATTTTCTTTTCCATTAAAGACAAAGGAAAACTGGCTGCTGATTCACTGAACCCATTTCATGTTATCAACAAATTTCACTGCCACTCTGTAATGTTAATTTCGTATCACTTTGCAGAGTTTATTTTAATACCAGCCTTGGTTTAGCTTTGGGTCTCACTTTGAGACAGAAATTCAAAGCTTCAACCCTTGGTCAGGATTTAGTGTCTAATCTAAGCTGACACTTCAGTGCTCAAGGAGTCCTGACCTGTTGAAGGTTCCATCTTTTAGACAAGGAACATTAAAACAGACTATTTAGAGTTTACTCTATACATGAGCAAAGAAACCTAATGGCACCTACTCTGTTCCATGTCCATTTATTCATTAATCCAATTGAATATTATCATAACTTTTGCCTCAAGCACCAACTCTGGACATGAATTCCTAAGCCTCACAGCTCTCTGTGTGAAGACATTTGTCTCGCTGTGTTCTAAATCCCTTACACAGAAACTGTCAAACATGAAACTGAGGTCCCGTCTGTCCACTCAGGTGGACATAACAGATCCTGTGATCTGACTTGAAGAAGAGCAGAGAAGTTATCCTGGTGACCTCGCCAATATTTATCTCTCAACCAGGAGAACAAAGGGCAGATTTTCTGCTCATCGTTTCACTGTTGTTACTGGGAGGTTGTTGTGTACAAACTGACTGCCAGCTTTTTCCTACATTGCAACAGTGACTAGACTTCAAAAGTAATTCATTTTGACTGTAAAACACTTTGGGATTTCCTGACAGCATCAATACATGCAAATTTGTTCTTATTTTCTTGAGAAGCAAATAATTCCTCTTCACTCCAAAAACTTCATATTCCCAGTTGCTCCGCATCCCATGAGAGATCAGTATAATTTGTTTAAGAAGCAAGTGTTTAATTTACATATTCTTCCCTACTTCCTTCTCAAAACTTTATTCGTTTCTCTTAATTTTGTTTTGATATCATTTTGTCTTCCCTTACTCGCCAAAGTAGATTTACAGATGGGTGAGGCAGAAGCCAAAGTGTGATTGAGTCTCCAAAGCTCAGCACCCAGCTGGTTCCTGGACTGAGTGATGATGAAGTGCCCAACTGACTCCCAGATACAGTCTCTAGGATTTGGAGCCAAAACAGTTTCCCTCATAAATATCTCCCTCGAGCTACAGTGCAAAGATCAAACTTTGTCAGAAAGAAACCTCACTGCAAACTAAAGCAGTGCTTCAGAATGTTCATTTTTTATTAAATTGTATAAGATATTGTGAGGAAATTGCTTAATTTAAATTGTTATTTCCACTAATCATACACTAATCATACAATGTTGTCATTTGTAAATTTTCTGTCATGTCTTGTGGCAGGAGCTGCTAATCAGATTGGTTGGCAGCTCTCTGAGGTGAGGTTCCCCCCCACCCCCCCCCCCCCCCGAGTAAGGGTGGATCTCCTGTCCCCAGCCACTGAGTGGAGGGAGGGGTGGGAGCGAGGGAGGAGGGGGGAAGCGAGGGGGGGATGGGGAGGGAGTGGGAGGGGGGAGGAGGGCCATGTCAGTCCGTCTTCAGTCGTCCCCAGAATAGTGTGCACAGGGCATGGTCATCACCATCTTCCCACATGATGATCTGGGAGATTTCTGGAATGGTACTCGGCAGTAGATATAACAGTCATAGCCATGGTCATGGGAGGAATCTGGCCTGTAGATCGGGAACAGGTAATGTGGGTCACTTGATGGTCTCATGGGGAGATCGTATATGTGACAGTACTGTAGGCCTCAAGGTGACGATGGGGCATAGGTACATCCACATCAAATGACTCAATGGGTAACAAAGGTTACATTGCTACATTGCAATGAGATCAAGGCTTACAGGGGGAACAATAGATGGGAGGGAAACTTGACATTGTGCTCCTCCAGGACAATGCGAGGGATTTTTACGGTTACACAGGGATAGTCGAAGCTCAGCTGGTAATGAATCCTGAGGCCCACCATCTTGGAATCTCAAGCAATGGCGCAGCAGAAAGTGAAACTAAGAAGAAAAGCTGCTGAGGGCGACTAGGTCTTCTGGGAGGAGTGGGTCACAGCATTGGGAGTCCAATTAAAGATGCATCTTTCTGGGATCTGAGGCATATTAGGAGCATCTCAGTAACTATAGAGGCAATCCAGAGCGTTCAATATAATAACACGTGTTACAGTGGTGCCAGGCTGGCCAAAAGGAGAAGTTTTACTCTGTTCAGCAAGAGGCAGCTTTTGGATCCAGAGGAGGAATGTCACAGAAACACTTTGCGTAGGTGTTTATCAAGACAGGGGGTACAGAAGATGCTTGTCTTTTCTGCAGATGATCGAGGAGCAGTGTAATCAATGCCTCCACGTGTCTAAGGATCCGATGGTCACATTTACCTTGTTTTCCATGAGTTGAAGCCATGGAGACTGAGAAAACATCCTTTGCCTGTGGCTCTGAAAGTCACTGCTACTCTTAACTTCTATATGAGTGACTTTTTCCAGGATTCTACTGGAGACCCAAGCATGATCTCTCAAGCTTCCACCCACAGGTACATTCAGAAGGTCATGGACCTCCTCTTTGCCAAGACACAAATTACATGTACTTCACTGAAGATCAAGCTAGCCAGGCAGCCAGAGCACTGCACTTTGCTGCTCTTTCCAGACTCCCACAAGTGCCTGGTACCATCGACTGCACTCATGTGGCTATGAGAGCTCCCTGGCAGCAGGCAATGCAATGCACCAACAGGAACTGCTTCCTGTGCAGCCAGTCTGCGATCACCAAGAAGCACATCATGCAAGTTTGTATAAGATCCCTGGAAGTTGCTATGATTCCTACACCTTGAGAAGATTGCAGACCCTGTATTTCTTCATGGGACCACACAACATCCAGGGTTGACTCCTCAGTGACAAAGGCTGCAAAGGGCATGGCTGATGATGTGATCCAATGGCCACAAACTCCAGCTGAGAGAAGATACAATGATACGCACTCTGCCCACGAATATTGGTGAGCAGACCATTGGCATCTTGAAGATTCGGTTCCGATGCCAGGACAGACCTGGCAGTGCACTCGAGCTCACTCCTCAGAGGGTCCTACAAATCACTGTGGTTTGCTGCGTCCTTCGTACCCTGACACTGCAAAGGGGAAAGATGTGCCAGATGCTGAGACAGACAAGCTGCCTGTCTCCTCTAATGAGGATGTGGAGATGCCGGCGTTGGACTGGGGTAAGCACAGTAAGGAGTCTCACAACACCAGGTTAAAGTCCAACAGGTTTATTTGGTAGCAAATACCATTAGCTTTCGGAGCACTGCTCCTTCGTCAGATGGATTGGATATCTGCTCTCAAACATTGCAAACAGACACAGAAATCAAGTTACAGAATACTAATTAGAATGCGAATCTCTACAGCCAGCCAGGTCTTAAAGGTACAGACAATGTGGGTGGAGGGAGCATTCAACACAGGTTAAAGAGATGTGTATTGTCTCCAGACAGAACAGCTAGTGAGATTCTGCAAGATCAGGGGGAAAGCTGTGGGGGTTACTGATAATGTGACATAAATCCAACATCCCGGTTTAGGCCGTCCTCACGTGTGCGGAACTTGGCTATCAGTTTCTGCTCAGCGACTCTGCGCTGTTGTGTGTCGTGAAGGCCGCCTTGGAGAACGCTTACCTGAAGATCCAAGGCTGAATGCCCGTGACTGCTGAAGTGCTCCCCAACAGGAAGAGAACAGTCTTGCCTGGTGATTGTCGAGCGGTGTTCATTCATCCGTTGTCGTAGCGTCTGTATGGTTTCCCCAATGTACCATGCCTCGGGACATCCTTTCCTGCAGCGTATCAGGTAGACAACGTTGGCCGAGTTGCAAGAGTAGGTACCGTGTACCTGGTAGATGGTGTTCTCACGTGAGATGATGGCATCCGTGTCGATGATCCGGCACGTCTTGCAGAGGTTGCTGTGGCAGGGTTGTGTGGTGTCGTGGTCACTGTTCTCCTGAAGGCTGGGTAGTTTGCTGTGGACAATGGTCTGTTTGAGGTTGCATGGTTGTTTGAAGAACTCCTCTAATGAGGAGCAGATTGAGGGGGATGAGTTTGACGAAGCTGAGGCTGCAGGCGATGAAGATATAGTATAGGCCAGATGAGGTTGGTGTGCAAATGAGGCCCTCATAGCCAACAGATTCAGCAGGATGTTGATGAGTAGGGATGCTTATCTCATCATACAAATGCCCTCCACGATGGCCCCACATCACCACCAGTGTGGTTAGTCTTCCCAGCCATCTTCTTCATTCTGAGATTGTGTAAATACTCATTCTGCTCACTTTGTACTCATCCTTTGAAGAATGATGAAGCCTTGGGAACATGTGTCCTTGCTGAGATGAGGTACCAACAGCAGGAGGTTGTTCTGACATAACACAACAGAAGGTGCTGCCTCTTTAAGCATCTCTCCAGCATCCCAGTCACTAAGGCAGCCTGCAAGAGGCAGGAGTTATACTGCAGTCCTCAGTGAACTCAGGGCAGTGTACCTTCAGTCTGACAATATGCCTCAAACAGATCCATCTTCAGCAATAGAAAAGGCCTATGTGTCACTTTGATGGTGATACTGTGAGGCTAGACTTGGGCCGAGGCCAATGTGGACCTTCAACAAGTGTTAACAATTTTTCAAATCACTAATTGTTACCCCTGATACCCATCAACTTCAGCCCCTCCACTCTCAATTAGGGATGTGGGGCTCCAATTAGCCTGACTTTTCAATGGACACAGCTCATCTCACAATGGCCATCAAACATTTGCCTAACAGAAATGAAAAAGCTTCCTTTTCAACACTATCAGTTTCTTATAACACTCAATCAGTTTCCTATAATAATCAAACCTTACCCTCGCAACCCTGAAAATGCAGACACACACCATGGAGCCCTCAAAGTCCCACTGTGTTAATAATGAAGAGCACACATCAGCTGCATTGCATCTTAGCTCCTAGCTCATTCCTGCCCTGAGCATTGCCTTCCCATCACACTCCCATATGAGTATCGAGCCCATTCTCAAAGGTTCCATTGACTGCGACCCACCTCCATATGGAAGCAGCATCACTGAACTTGGTGAGTGTTATGGGGAGGGGAGGCTAAGCAGAATGAATGGGTCAGTGATGCATCCCTGCTTTTTGACAATTGCTGTAGCTTTGAGTGCCAGGACAAAACTGTGCCTCTGAGGGACAGAGCACCAGCATACTGAATGGGAAGGCCTGCACACTTATTGGCCAGCTTAGCCATGTACACTAGTAGAGTTGGCAAGGTGTAAGGCTGATGGAAGCGTACAGAAGGTCTGAGTAGATGACAGAGCTTGGAGTTCAAGGAAAGATTACTCATCTCTACACACATCTACATTTCTCCTTCTACATTAAACTTTCACCTTTCCAGAATGCAAATGAGTCAGGGGACTACAGGAGCCTCCATCTTACACAGCCAAGAATGAACATCACTTCAACCTGCAATGCATGATAACATTTTACATTGAGGGTGATGCATCCCTGATGTTGGCAATGAACTGAGAAGAGACACACACTGAGATGGTTGCATCATCTCAAATCAACCAGAGACATATGATGCAAAATCTGTGATAAATTGGTAGACGGGTCATGATGTTATATCTGATCGAGCGCAACACAACTCAGCATACAGAGGAATTCACAGAGGAAATGTGGAATGGGTGCACTTCCATTTTCATTGGTGGAAGGTATATAAATGTAGTGAACACCCATGCCATTGTTGTGCTGTTAATATTTCTCAATCTTCCTAACCTTACCGTCACATCTTGGTTCATCCCCAACATTGACAGTGGAGGTGGAGACAGGCTGCTGACTGCTACACCCCGTTATCTGCGATGACTTTGACTTTGGCGGGCATCCTCTGGAGGAAAAAGAATTTAAGGGCCTTGACTTGCTTTGGGTATCCTGCTGTGTGGCAGATACAGCCTCCTCAGTCTCTGGAGCTGGAGCTGATGTGCTCACAGGCAGAAGGAATTGGGATTAGCTGGAGACTCAGAGTCACCTGGATGGATGGCCCTGGGTCTCAAGCTACTGGTCCTCCTCCCGATGGGTGTACAAAGCTCCTGGCTAACTCCTTGTAGCGAAGGGGCACCCAGAGAGAGATTTGGGTGCCCTGGTTCGCTCTTGCGTAGCCACGGGTGAATGCCACCAATTCCTGCCAAGATGGCGTGTAACTCCCGGAACAGTACAGATTTAATGTCCTGGACCACAGTCATCACGATGACTGCCATCGTACCGGGGTTGACCTCAGTGCTATAGCATTCTGGCACTATTATCTCACATTGTGGAAATTCATCATACATTGCAATCTGTGGAAAGCAGCTGACAACCCTTCCTGATATCCTGTGTCTGTTGCTGAGGCTCCAACATCTGTATTAAGACTGTGTCCACAGGCTCAATGTCTGGCTGGGAATCAGCAGAATCCTGGCCTCCACCAGCCCCCCGGGTGTCAATGACCTTGGATGTCCCTGCCTCTGACTGCTGTGGATCAGAACCTGTGCTGTGCTCACCAGATTGTGACACTGAACCTGCTCGAGGGTCTGTATCTCTGCATTGCTGGAGGGTGTGAGCGAGTGCTATGATGTATCATCCAATAGCGGGTCTTCAAAATCCTCATCCGAGGTGTCTTTGGAGCTGGAGATGAGGGATGGCTGCTGGTATCCCCGGCGCACATAGCTGTGGTGCCTATGAAAGAGGAAGGTGATAATCAGTGCATGGTAACAGACTCCAAGATATAACAATGCACTCACAGTCTTGCTGACTGAAAGATCAGTTGGAGCAGGATTCTCATTTAGATGTGCGCCAGCAACCTCACCATCACCACAGGCATGGTCCTGATCCTCTCCAGCATGCTCCATGTATTGGATGAGAGGCCTGGTCGCTGGCTTTTTAAATACATGCTGTCTCTTGTTGTCTCTGTATTGGTTGAGTTCAGTGCCAGGGACCTGAGTTCAAATCCGGCCTTGGGTCACTGCCTGTGTGGAGTTTACACATTCTCCCCGTGTCTGCGTGGGTTTCCTCGGGTACTCCAGTTTCCTCCCACAGTCTAAAGATGTGTGGATTAGATTAATTGGCCATGCTAAATTGACCCTGGGGTCAGGGGATTAGCAAAGTAAACAGGGTATTTGGAGTTGCGAGAGTGGGGCCTGGGTGGGATTGTGGTCAGTGCAAACTCGATGGGCTGAATGGCCTCCTTCTGCACTGTAGGGATTCTATGATTCTGTTCTATGAGAATTTGGTCTATCTAAGTTGTTCCAGGACAGCTACAACACTGGCATCTCTGGCACAATGTGGAAAATTGCTCGGGGGTGTCCTGTCCACAAAAACCAAAGCAAATCTAATCCGGCCAATTACCGGCCCTTTGTCTATTCCCAAACATGGCGAAAGTGATGGAGGATGCTGTCAACAGTGCTATAAATCAGCACTTACCCAGCAACAACCTGTTTATTGATGCTCAAATTGAGTTCTGCCCAGACCACTCAGCTTCAGACCTCATTACAGCTTGGCCCAAAGGTCTAGAAGGTACAAGTCAGGAGTGTGATGGAATACTGCTCATTTGTCTGGATGAGTGCAGCTCCAACAACTCACAAAGCTCAATACCACCAAGCAACATGTAGCCCAGTTGACTAGCGCTCCATCCAACACCACATTAAGCATTCAGTCTCTCCCCCAGAGGCACAGAGGCAGCAGTATGCACAATCTACAACACACTGCAGAAACGAGCCAATGTTTCTGCAACAGAATCTTCCAAATCCATAATCTCTATCCTCTAGAATGAGCACAGCAGATGCCTGGGAATACCATTGAGCCCATCGAGACTGCACTGACAACAATCCCGTCTACCCATGTATTTACCCTGCTAGTTCCCCTGACACTAAGGGGCAATTTAGCATAGTCAATCTACCTAACCTGCACATCTTTGGAGTGTGGGAGGAAACCAACGCAGACATGGGGAGAAAGTGCAAACTCCACACAGTCACCCAAGGCTGGGATTGAACCGGGCCCCTGGCTCTGTGAGGCAGCAGTGGTAATGACTGCCACTGTGTCGCCCATTTAATTCTTTTGAAGGGTTTCAATCAGACTATATCAGTGCATTTTTGCAAATATTGCGGTTAGGATCAATGGAGACAGTTGAGATGCATTCAAGCATGAAGGAAAAGGTCAATAAATAGAGCTGTCAATGGAGGCCTCACACACTGCTGAACTTTAAAATTAACAGATCAAGGTTTTCAAGTTGAAAAGAGAGGGTTTCAAAGATTTCAGTCTGCTGGCAATTCTCAGAAAACGTCAAATCGAAGCTGTGTGTGTACATTGGGACTGAGTGAACAGCTGTACAGAATGGAGCCACATCCCTTCCAGATGAAATCTCCTCTCTATCAGAGGACATCAAGGGGGCCTGCTCACATTTGCAGCTTCTGACAAGGAGAAAGGAAAATCTCTGCTGCAGAATGGAGTACTGTTGTGATTTAATATCCTGCCAGGTGACAGGGGGAATGGAGGTTGAGGTGACCTGTCCACTTCAGAACTTTCACAGCTTTCAGGCAGTGATGCAGACATTGATCACAGAGCTGCCGGAAATCACCATGCCAGGGGTGATTTTCAGGTCTGCCAGGACTAAAAGGGGCAGTCCAGCCATACACGCCCATCCCAGGGGAGAATGGTGAGGTCAACTCCTTGACCCCAGCCTGAGCCCCCATCCAACCCCCAGGACTATTGAGAGACCCTTCCTCTGCAGCCTGGCAGCAGCAGAGGGGCAAATGGCCATTGGACCTACCTCCTTGTCCCAGATCAGGGCTGCCAGTGGGTATCCCTACTTTTGCCTGATGCCCCATTCTGTGGGATATCGGGATTCCCATGGGCCGTCTGATGAGACTGGAGAATCCCACCCTGTGTCCTTGAATTCAAAGTGTAAATTGTTAATATAAATTGTGAACCACAGAAGTCCCAGCACTGATCCTCACAGGACCTCATTTCCCACCTTCTACCATTCCTTTACCCCCTGCTCTCTGATCTCTGTCTTGTAAACTGCTGGCTATCCATAACTGTCCCTTGATTTTGCACACTCTATTCTCATTCACTAATCCATTATGTGGCTCCTTATTAAAAATATAATTTAGAAAACTAGCTATATTGCATTTATTACATTTCCCTTGTGGGATTAAATTATTTTTCTTACAACTGGTGTTAACTTGACTAGTCTATAGCTCCTGGGACCTGTTCTATCTCCCTTTTCAAATATTGATGTCATATTAGCTACTGGCATTTTTTTTGCACTAACAACTTCTAATAAACTATTGGCACAGTGGTTAGCACTGCTGCCTCACAGCGCCAGGGACCTGGGTTCAATTCCCAGTTTGGGTCACTGCCTGTGTGGAGTTTGCACATTCTCCCCGTATCTGTGTGGGTTTCCTCCGGGTGCTCCAGTTTCCTCCCACAGTCCAAAGATGTGCAGGTTAGGTTGATTGGTGATGCTAATTTGACGCTAGTGTCAGGGGGATTAGCAGCGTAAATATGTGGGCAAATACAATTGATCTGGATCAGAGACTTTACCCTCTTTAGGTTTGATTACTTTGCTTTTTATTTTAAAGATAGCTATATTATTTCTAATCTCATCTTCTCGCATCATGTCTCTCTGATAAATATTGAAGAAAAATAATAATACAATATTTCTATTGTTTCTCTATTGTTGCCTGCGATTTTATCCTGACCATCTCTTAGTGGCATATTCCCATATCAACTTCCCTTTTTTAATTTTGGGTCATTTTCAGGTTGGCAACCTGTAATTAATGGGGTGCAGCAGGGCTCACTTCTGAGGCCTCAACTGTTTTAAATCAATATTTATGGCTTGGATGAAAGGACTGAGAGTAATGTAGCCAAAATTGCTTATGATGCAAAGATAGGTAGGAAAAAAGGTTGTGAGGAGGGCAAAGAGGCTGGGTTTTGCAGCCCTGAAATGTGTAGTAACCCATGAGTTAGACAAGGTTTTAATTTGTCTAATTGTGAATCAAGAAAGAATCCATCAGGCCAGGAATGTTTCAATCATCATCTTAAGGACTGATTAAAGAGGTAGCCTGTTTCTTTTTTACCCTTTTGGTAATCTAAGTGCATGTTACTTCTTTAGAAAGCATCTTTTATTGTATGTGTGTTTGAGGAGTGTGTCTTTTGCTGCATTTACATTTTGGTTGTTGTGCAAAATAAATATTTATCCATTCCTTTCAATTCCATCCTTGGGTAACTGTCTGTGCTGAGTCTGCATGTTCTCCCCGTGTCTGTGTGGGTTTCCTCCGGGTGCTCCGGTTTCTTCCCACGGTCCAAGGATGAGCAGTTTAGGTGGATTGCCCACACTAAATTGCCCCTTGGTGTCAGGGTGATTAGCAGGGTAAACGATTGGTTTAAGGGGATAAGATGGGATTGTTGTCAGTGCAGGCTCAATGGGCCGAATGGCTTCCTTCTGCACTGTAGGGATTCTATGATTTGATTTAAACTTACAGAAAAACCTGTTTCATACTGTACTGTGGGGTTTCTATGTTTCTATGTTTCTATACCTGCTCTTTAAAGTCACAGCACTCATGGGGCTTAAAACATTCCATCTCCAAAATACATCTTGTGGTCAGTGGAGAGGTAGGAAAGAGAAGAAACTATCCCACACCTCCCCACTCATAACACCATAAATCAATTAAAAAGAACAGAACTGAAGCTGAAGAAAGGCACGCACTGAATAATTAAACGACAAAGGAGAGGGTGACAAAGGGGAAAATAAAAAGGTTTGGAAAGAAGTGAAAATAACAATTAGGAAAGCAAGTAGATGCTACAAAAATAAATGAACAAGCAATACAAAAAGAAATAATGAAGGATTCTACAGATGTATAAACAACAGAAGAAACGTTGGAATAGGGATTGAACAAATAAGAGATTAGTAAAGACAAATGTAGTTCCCTTACAGTCAGGAGCTGGGGAAATTATAATGTCGAACAAAGAAATGGTAGAAGTGTTGAACACACACTTTGGTTCTGTCTTCACAAAAGAGGGTACAAATAACCTCCGAGAAATGTTAGGAAACCAAGAGGCTACTTAGAGGGTAGAATTGAAGGAACTCAGTATTAGTAAGGAAATAGTACTGGCGAAATTAATAATGTGGAGATGCTGGTGTTGGACTGGGGTGGACGACCCCATTTATTTGAAATCACAAGCTTTCAGAGTGCTGCTCCTTCGTCAGGTGAAGTGGAAATTAGTGGGATTAAAAGTTTGACAAATCACTAAGGCCTGATAAACTACATCTCAGAGTATTAAAGGAGGTGGCCCTATAAATATTGGATGCCTTGATGGTCATCTTCCAAAAGACTCTGGAGCTGTTTCTATAGGTTGGAGAGTGGCAAATGTCACCACACTATTTAAAAAGAGAGGGAGGTGAAAAAGGGAGAAGTCAGTTAGCCTGACATCAGTAGTAGGGAAGAAGCTAGAGTATTTTATAAAAGTGATAATAGAACATTTGGAAAGCATTTACAGGGTTGGACAAAGCCGGCAAGGGTTTATGAAAGGCAAATCATGCTTAACAGATCTGCTGAAGTTTTTTGAGGATGTAACCAGTAGAATAGATAAGGGAGAACCAGTGAATGTGGTGTCTTCCCTCATAAGAAGTTAGTGTGCAAAATTAAAACACATGGGGGTAATGTATTGGCATGGATTGAGAATTGCTTGACAGACAGAAAACAGAGAGTGGGATAAATGGGTCATTTTCTGAGTGGCAGGCAGTGGGGTACCACAGGGATTAGTGTTTGGGCCCCAGTTGTTCACAATATATATAAGTGACATGGATGAGGGAATCAAATGTAATATTTCCAAGTTTGCTGATGACATAAAACTGGGCGGAATTGTGAGTTGTGAGGAGAATGCGAGGAAGCTTCAAAGTGATTTAGACAAGTTGAGTGAGTGGGCAAACACAACGCGGCTAAATGTGAAGTTATACATTTCGGTGTGAAAAACAGGAAGGAAGAATATTATCTAAATGGTGATATGTTGGGAAGTGTGGATGTACAAAGGGATCTGGATGTCCTTGTACACCAGTCAATGAAAGTGGAGAGGCAGGCACAGCAAGCAATGAAGAAGGTAAATGATATATTGGCCTTCATTGCAAGAAGATTTGAGTTCAGAAATAGAGATGCCTTACTGCAGTTGTACAGGATTTTGGTGAGATTACATCAAGTATATGCGCGCAATTTTAGTCTCCCTACCTAATAAAGGATATACTTGCCATAGAGGGAATGCAGTGGAGATTCACTAGGCCAGGGTTGGTGGGACTGTCCCATAAGGAGAGATTGGTTCGACTGTGCCTTTATTCACTAGGATGAGTGGAGATCTGATTGAAATCTATAAAATACTAACAGCGCTGGACAGATGAGATGCAGGGAGAATGCTTCCCTGGTTGGGGAATCTAGAACCAGGGGACCACAGTCTCAGGATATGAGGTAGACCATTTAGGATTAACATGAAGAAAAATTTTCACTCAAAGGGTAGTGAACCTGTGGAATGATCTACCACAGAACACTGTGGAAGCCAAATCACTAAATTATTCAAGAAAGAGAGTGATTTTTTAAAAGATTTTAAATGCATTGAGAGGTATGGGGAGAAAACAGGAATATGGCATTGAAATTGAGGATCAGCCATGATCAGATTGAATGGCGGAGCAGTCTCAAAGGGCTGAATGGCCTACTCTTACTCTCTACGTAGATACACATGGCATACCTAAAGACACTGATAATGAAATGGCAGAAATATTAATTGGTTGCTTTGCCTCACCTTTTACCTGAGAGGCTAAGAGGGTCGATATGACATGAAAGATACAAGAAATCAAAACAGTTCAGATAGAAAGGCGGATGATAATTGATAAACTAATTGAACATTGAGTGGATGAAAACTCTTGTCTGAATTGATTACATTTGTGCTTACTAAAATGAGCTAAATAAAAGTTAGCAGAAGCACTATTAAATAGATGTGCATTCAATATAGAGAAGGCAATGATATCAAAGGATTGTGGCCATCTCAGGTGTTAGATGGAGGTAGAACAAACTATAAACCAATTAACTTAACATTGGTGGGAGGGAAGATATTGGAATCCTTACTCAAAGATATAATAGGCAGACATCTAGAAACTGAAAATATAAGCGAGTAGTTGGCACAGATTTCAAATGAAAAGATCATTTTCACCATACCTTGTTTAATTCTTTGAAGTAATAACAGGTAGATAAGGATAATATTGTAGATGGAATCTATTCAGATTTTCATAGGATCATCGAAAGATATCACATAATAGACTCACAACTAAGGTCTGAACATGAGCGGCTCAATTTCACCATCGCGTTGTGCCTGTTTTCAGGTGCAAAAACTTGGTAAAGTCGAGCATGAGGCGACTTGCTCATGCGATCCGCACCCGCCTCCGCGCCGGTTCCCCATTTACCAAGGCCCAAAAATGGATGCAATCGGGACCGTGCCTGAAATAGGCACGACGGCAATTTAAATGCATTTGAACGCATTTAAATTGAATTAATGGGCTGCGCACCCAACTTTACCAGCACTTCCTCCTTTACCACCGCTTTCGCCAATCCGGAATTGGCGTGAAACAGACATGCTCCATAAAAGTCTGATTTGGGCGCTCCATCAGTGAGGGTCAGTGAGGAGGTAAGTGCATAACGTCTGATGGCTCTTTGCTGCTCACGGGTGTCCTTTTGTTGCGGACATTTTCTGTCTCGGGTCGGTGGCGGCTCTGCGAGTGTGTGGGGGGTGGGGGGGCTGTTGCTCAGCAGGGTCTCTGATGTCTGACTTGCAGCACTGACCCGGGTCTCAGCACTGACCTCAGGTCTTGCGCTGCTGCTGGGTCCTAGTGCACTCAGCTCACTTCCAGCTGAAGGATGTGCACAAAGCCCTTGCAAATTGCACTGCTGCAGCCTCTCAACTTTTCAAGGAGCTGTGATTGTGGGGAGTATGTGGCTGGGGGAATTGGCGGGGGCTGTGACTGTTGATGTGCTAGGGGCAAGCAGTGTTCCTTAACCTCTACATGTGTTCCTCTCTATCTCCCACCTCCCCCCCGCCCCCCCGCCCCACTCAGAGTGATGAGATGGCTTTTGTGATGCAACCAATCCATCTTACTGTTCTTTTGGTTGCTGCTGGAGCTGAGGAGGAGGAGTTGGAGGAAGAACTCCGGGCACAGGTGGCCCAGGCCTTACCACTTGCAGGAGTGGAGGGAGACGACCACCAGAGGCAGGTGGTGGCCGCCATTCACCCCGAGGTGGGGAGGGCGGGGGTGCGCAGGAGAAGGAGGGAGCAGAGACCCCAACAGTTCCATGCACGAGTGTCACTTGAACAGATGTTGGACACGGTGTGCCGCTGACGTCTCTGCCTCCAAAAGGAGACGGTGCAAATCCTGTTGCAGGACCTGGCATTTAGAGGCGGGGTGAGGTGGGGGGGGGGGGGGGGGGGGAGGGGGGGGTGGGGGTGGGGGGGGGGGGGGAGGGGGGGGTGGGGGTGGGGGGGGGGGTGGGGGTGGGGGGGGGTGGGGGGGGGGGGGCACCCACTCTCGGTGGCTGTTAAATTGACGGCCGCTCTGAACTTTTATGCGACTGGCTCCTTCCAGACCCCTAGCGGAGATGTCTGTGGCATCTCCCAGTCAGCTGCGCACACCTGTGTCAAGCAGGTCACAGAAGCCCTGTATGCCCGGGCTGGGCAGTACATCAAATTTAACCTAGACCAGGTCCATCAGGAAGGCTGGGCTGCAGGTTCACAGCCATTGCGGGGATGCCTAACGTACAGGAGGCCATTGACTGCACCCACATCGCCCTCAAGGCCCCCCCTACAGAATCCGCAGAGATTCATCAACAGAAAGGGATTCCACTCCCTGAATGTTCAACTCATATGCAGCCTTAACATGAACATTATGCATATCTTCACAAGACATCCAGGTAGTGTGCACGACATCTTCATTGTCAAGAGTTTGGACATAGCGGAGGCATTTGAGGAGCAGCCCAGGCTGAGGGGGTGGCTCGTGGGTGATATGGGTTCCCCGCTTCGGACATGGCTGATGATGCCTGTGTCTGAGGCCTGTGTCTGAGGTGGAGACCCGTTATAATGAGACCCATGTAGCCACCCGTGCGATAGTGGAGAGATGCATTGGGCTCCTTAAGATGCGATCCCAGTGCCTGGACCGATCTGGCAGGGCCCTCCAATACAACCCAGTGATCTCTTCCCGAATAGTGGTCGTGTGCTGTGCCTTGCGCAATCTGGCTCTACAGAGAGGTGACCTATTGGAGGAGGAGGAGGACGTGGAGGCTGATCAGCTGGGCATCATTGGGGAGGATGACCAGCAGGAGGAGAAGGAAGAAAAGGAAGAGCACGCTGAGGAACACCAACCAGGCGTTCGAGGCTGGCAGTCCAAATGAGGCATGCGAGGGCGGCAAAGGAGGCCCTGATCACCAGGTGGTTCACTCGCTATGGGTTTGTGTCTGTGGGTTCTATCCCTCCGTTCCGCCTCTCCCCCCCCCGCTCAAATTCCTTCTATATCCTGTAACATTGTCACACCAGAGTGGTGGGCCCGGGCACTCTGTGTTAGTGGGTTTTTTGGCAGGCAGGAGGATGATGACGACTCTCTAAGCACTATTATGATGATGCTCTGGTGCAAACTAGTCTGATTCCTACCTAAACTCCACATGCACGCTGGCACCTGGGCCCACGTCTGTGTAGTGGGTAAGGGATCTGAAACCCCGATACAGGGCCCTGGGGCGGGTGGGGTGGGGGACGGGAGGGAATCCCTCGTGGGGTCTGGGGAAACAATGGCTTCCTTTTCTCACTGACACAGCCTCGCCACTAACTGGACCCACCGACGTGTCAGTATCTGGGATGGTGATTTGTGAGGTGGAAGCTGACGCCTAAACTGTGCCACCCTCAGAGGTCCCTTCACCCATATCCTCCGAGGACTCATCCGAGCTGTCCGGACCAGGATGTGTGGGAGCTGCAGTATGGGCCTGGAGTCCAGAAGGCCCTGGGGTGTCCAATCAGTCCCTGTCACGAGACAAGGTTAAGTGCAAGGCAGGGAGAGGAATCCGGGATGCCAAACATGTGATTCACATTTCTCCATTGAACCTAGAACAAAACACCAAGAAAATTACATCACAGGAACAGGCCCTTCGGCCCTTCAAGCCTGTAGTGATCAGGCTGCTCATCTGATTTATAACCCCCTACCCTTCCGGGGACCATATGCCTCTATTCCCATCCCATTCACATAGCTGTAAAGGCGCCCCTTAAAGGTCACTATTGTATCTGCATCTGCGAACTTCCCCTGAGAGCGAGTTCCAGGCACCCACTACCCTCTCTGTGCAAATAAACATGCCTCGTACATCTCCATTAAACCTTGCCCCTCGCACCTGAAACTCGTGCCCCCAAGAAGTTCCTCAAAGTGAGTGGAGGAATGACAGGTGCTCACGTCTTGACAGCAGCCCGACCATGCTGTCACTGACAGCCCGCATCTCCCCTTCCCTTGACAGCTTCAGCGCCCACTCCTCAAAGGGTGTGAGGACCCAGTGGTCTGGCTCACCAAACCCTGTCTTCGCCCTCTCACGGGTGTTATGGTCGGCCTTCTCCTGTGGAGACAGAAGGAGCCATGAAAGAAATGACGGTGCGACACCTGCAGAGTATCAGGTGGTGGGACTTAGAAAGCAAGCGCAGGGTAGCTCTTGGGGGGGATTGGAAGGAGCTGCTTGAGAGTCAGGAGCTGGAAGCATGCAGGGTGCTCGGGATGGGAGGATCTGGGGTAAATTTGAGGGAAGATGCAAGATGGGGTACAGCATTCACTCTTGCTGCACGGATGAGGTCATTGATTTTTTTTCCGGCACTGCTTCGCGGTTCAGGGGACCAGTGCCATGGCACTGACCAAGGCGGCGACTGCCTCCCAGGCCGCAGTTCCATCAGCCCCCCCCCCGCGTCTGCGTCCTCCTGGGGGGAAGAGAGTGTCTCGCCTCATCTCTGCTGCATCCAGTAGCCTCCCCAGGCCACCCTCAGAAAATCAGGGGGCTTGTCATGCGTACATTTTGTGCAGGAATGCCTGCCTGCCTGTCCATTCTTGAGCTTTTAATGGAGCTACCCCTCGTTAGGGCAGATCAGCTGCAGGCAGTTTGGCAGAACATTCCAGCAAGTTCCATGCAGTTTGCTTGTTAGCACTGAGGGGAAGGCAAGTGAACACTTGCAGGTGTGCTGATGGGGAGGGGAGGGGGGGTGGATAAGTGCCTCAATGATTGGGGACAGGGGAGAGAGAGAGAGGTGTCACACAGCTATCGGAGTCTGGAGGAGATGGGGGCCTTGTGCGGGACGGTCTGGGGTGGGGGTGGGGGGATCACTGTGCCTGATATCTGTAGGGTGGAGGAGGGAGGGTGGATCTCTCTGCCTGAGATCAGTGGGAGGGAAGGTGGGAGGGGCCCGGGATCGTTCTGGGTGATGGGTGGGTAGGTAGGTGGGGTTAAGGGGGTCAGTAATGCTGTGTTGGTGGTGTAATGTCTGTTGTGGCCGGGGGGGGGAGGCATTATCTGGCCCGGGAGCGATGTGGTAGGGGAGCCGCATTTCATCATTTTTTTGCTGCGCATGCGCAGTTGGAGGTGCCGATCGGAGCTGCAGGGTTTCGGGTGCGTTAAGCCCCGCCCACAGGCTTGTGCAGCACGATTCGGAATCGCTGATATTGTTACAGACAGAGTGCATATGGGGGCGCTGGAGAATGGGTCTAAAAGTCGGATCTGACACACTCCCAGATTCAAGTCCGCCCAGCACTTTGAATCAAAATGGTAAAATAGGGCCCGAGGAGTCAGAGGACAAGAAGCAGGTAAGCTGGCTACAAAAGAGAAAACAGAGAATAGGAGCTAAAGGTTCTTACTCAGGTTGGCTAAAGATGGAAATGGTGTTGCACAGAAATAGGCATTGGGACCATGGTTTGTTTAGTATTTACATAAATGAGTTTGGCTCAGTTATCAGAAGTACAACTTAAAATTTTATCAGCAACACCAGGTAGTATAACGACACTTTAAGAAATGTATTTTAGTCATGTTTCTGAGCAGTTCCTTCCATTTTATCTGTGCCACTGGTCTATGACCAGCATTCTATATTGTTACCGTAGCAGTATGTTTGTTTTAATCTAGACTAATGTTGTTTTTAGTGTTCCTCTGGGATTTTGCAGAGTAGGGCTTGATTAGGATGATTGACAGGGAGAAAAAAACATGTGACTGGGTGGAGCTAGGCTTACACTGAATATTCAAGTCAGTTGCTTTTTGGGGAGCTGCAGAAAGAAGAAGTAGGTCTGAGTCTCTGAAGTCTGGAGACTGGAATCTGTCAGGAAATAAGTCTTTTTCTCTAATGTTCTGCTGTTTGGGAGTGGATCTTTTACTGAGAGTCTGTTGTATGAGAGTCAGAAGACAGGTGCCTGTCTGGATCACTGTCTGGAGGTGTTAAAAAGCTGGAAATCTAGCATCCCAGTAAGTATATCTGCTTTTGGTGTTAACTGGTTCTGAAGAAAGGGTTTATGTCAATGGGGATACTGGTAAGTTGGAATAATAGAGATGGATAGCTATTAAGAATTATACTTTATCATATTTAAGTATTTTAATTAGTAAAAGTTATGCTTCCTCGTCGGTCAATTGAATCATACCTAGAGCGGAATATCTTATGCTCATCCTAATGCCAAAATCAAAAGTAAAATTTGGGGTCTAGACTAACTTCATCATATATCTTGGAGTTTCTGATCTAGTCCCGAAGAGTAGGAAAGTGTAATTAATACAAAGGAACAAAATGACAATATAAAAAACATCAACAAACTTGAAAAATGGGCATGCGATTCATAAATTAACTTCATTATAAATAAGTGTGAAGTGGTACACTTGGGTAAGGAGACTAAGGAGGTCACATGCTCAGAAGTAAGTGTCTGAGTAGAAAAGCAAAAAGATCTCAGTGCACAGAATCACACATTTTTCAAAATAACAATGCTGATTAATAAAACTATAAAATATAGACAATTCTAGAGAGACACAATTATCAAAAAACAGAGGAAGTTATCGTAAACTTGTAATAAAGAACCTAAGTTACAACATACTCATACTGTGAACAATTGTGTGGCCTCCATATTTTTAAGAAAAGATTTATTTTAATTATTTATTTGTCACAAGTAAGCTTACATTAACACTGCAGTGATGTTACTGTGAAAATCCTCTTGTCAACTTACTCCACCGGTTCGGGTACACTGAGGGAGAATTTAGCATGGCCAATGTACCTAACCAGCACACCTTTTGGACTGTGGGAGGAAACCGGAGCACCCAGAGAAACCCATACAGACACGGGGAGAACGTGCAGACTCTGCACAGACAGTGACCCAAGCCGGGAATCGAACCCTGCTCCCTGGTGCTATGGAGCAGCAGTGCTAACTACTGTGCTATCGTGTGAGAAGGTGCAGAAAAGAATCTAAGCACGCTTTAATGTGGAAATTCAGGTAAACAGCACAATGGGCCTGATTTTACCATTTTGAGTCCAAGTGCCGAATCTGGGCGTCAAATAGATCCGAGCCTGGAATCCTCTTTCCAGCGCCCCTATACGCTTTTTGCTGGCTCCAGTCCGAACCACGCAGTGGGCGGGGCTTAGCGCAGCCAGACCGATCGGAGCTCTGAACTGCGCATGCGCAGTTCGAAAAAAATCTGAAGCAGCTCGCCCGGGCGGGGAGAAAAAAGCAGAGAGAGCAGAGAGGGGGAGAGGATGTCCAAAGGATAATGGCATTAGGGTTCTGCATGTAAGCCTTGCTTATGCTAAAAATTATATCCTTGGTGTCGGCAGCCATTCCTGGTGTTACAGTACTGATAACACCAGGAAGATCGACCAGTACCATTCATTATCCTTTGTATCCAAGATGGTTCAGTAGATGCTGAACGCAGTATTGTAACTGACTTGGTGAGCCAGATGGACACACAAGGCAGAAGGACCATCTTTGTGTTGACCAAAGTGGATCTAGCTGAGAAAAACCTCGCCAGTCCAAGTCGGATTCAACAGATTGTGGAAGGCAAGTTGTTTCCAATGAAGGCTTTGGGTTACTTTGCAGTTGTTACCGGTAGAGGCAAAACAAATGAAGGTATTGATTCCATAAAAGATTATGAAGGAGAGTTCTTTCAGAATTCAAAATTGTTGAAGACAGGGATGCTGAAAGCACATCAAGTGATAACTAAGAACTTGAGCCTAGCAGTTTCAGACTGTTTCTGGAAGATGGTGCGCGAGTCTGTGGAACAACAGGCTGATGCATTTAAATCTACTCGCTTCAACCTTGAAACTGAATGGAAGAACAACTATCCTCGGCTGAGGGAACTCGACAGGAATGAACTATATGAGAAGGCGAAGAATGGAATTCTGGATGAAGTGATCAGCTTAGGTCAGGTTACTCCAAAACACTGGGAAGAGATTCTACAAAGGAAACTGTGGGAAAGAGTCTCTACACGTGTGATAGAGAATATTGACCTTCCTGCTGCCCAGTCTGTGAATTCTGGCACATTCAATACCACAGTGGGCATCAAGCTCAAGCAGCGGACTGACAAACAGTTGCCTCACAAAGCAGTAGAGGTTGCTTGGGGAACCTTGGAGGATGAATTTGCTCGAGTTATGTCAGAGCACAAAGGGAAGGACCATGATGATATCTTTGACAAACTAAAACATGCTGTTAAAGATGAAAGTATAAAACGTCACAGATGGGATGAGCAGACTGAAGACAGTCTGCGAGTCATCCAGCACAATGCTTTAGAAGATCGTTCCATATCTGACAAACAGCAGTGGGATGCAGCTATCCAATTCCTGGAAGAAACCTTGCAAACCCGTCTTCAAGATACTGAATCTGTAATTCATGATATGGTGGGGCCAGATTGGCAAGAAAGGTGGTTCTACTGGAAATCACGGTCTCCAGAACAGCATGTTCGAAGTGAAACCAAAACCGAACTGGGACGGCTGCTAAACATCACTGAGGAACATACAGCTTATCTTGCTAATGGGAGGATGGTGGAGGGAGACCAGCGATCGAGGTAGGGTGGGGGTGTGCTCTCCCAGGGGTGTCCGATCCCGGGGGTCGGAGTCTGCTGGGGGGGCCTGCCTCCCAGGGATGTCCGAGCCTGGGGGGCGGAGTCTGCCGGGGGGGCCTACCTCCCAGGGGTGTCCGATCCGGGAGGAGGGGGTCTGCTGGGGTGGTTAGCGGGGGGGTCTGCAAAGGATGGTCGAGGAGATGGGCTTCGGAGGTTCCCCTGCAGAATAGAAATCTGCTTCGGACTTTTATTCTGCAGGTCGCTAAAAGCACAGATCCGGAACGGGTCAGAAGACAGTAAAGTGGGATTTGGCGGTAGGGTTGGGCGCGCGGTTCATTAAGTCGAATTAAATGCCGCGATCTGCTCAGAATCGGGTGCAGATCGTGGTATAGGCCCGACGCCAACTTTACTGCAATTTCACACCCGAAAACGGGCACGAAGTTTTGGTAAAATCGGGCCCGATGACTGAATATTTATAGTCAGAAAGTCTATTTCAAATAAACGCGGCATTTCAAAATAATGAGGAAGTGGAACAAAACAAAAAAAACTAACCCTTTGTTGAGCATTATCTTTACATTGATTATCTTCTCTATATATTTAACTGCTAAGTTTAAATAGCTAAGCTATTTACTGGTGCAATCAAAGCAAAACAAAAAGAGAGTGTCTTAGTCAGTGTCTGGAAAGGTTGGGTTCTCAGCCAGTTCCAGTTTGTATTCCAATTCGAGTTCACACACGAAGCAAAGTTCAAAGCCAGGTAGTCAAATACTTTTTCTCTCAGGTTGCTCACCAGTCACCCTCCACATCCATTTACCTCTGCAAGCCCTCAGACAGATCTCTGCAGGCCCTTAACCAGATGTTTCTGTTTAAGCACCTGCTTTTTATACCCACCTATGCTCACCTGTGCCTGCTCCTGTTTCAATGTGATGCCTTCTGGGAAATGTGCATGTGACTTGTGTGGTGAACCATCGTTGGTTCCCACCAGGTAGTACTGAGCCAGGGTCTGGCCAGTACTATGAGTCTGTATATATGTTGCTGTTGGGGTTAGGGTTGGGTTGTTCTACATGTTACTGTTGGGGTTAGGGTTGGGCTGTTCTACCTGTATTATAGTTATTATGGTACATCCCAGTCGGGCTCCGCCTCCTGGGAGAGGTATAAAGGTCACTGCTCTGTCTGGGACCCTTTAGTCTGGGATCGTGTATTATATATGGTAGCTCTATTGTAGTAGTCAATAAAAGCCTTTATTTCCTCGAGCATCTCTAGCCTCATGAGTTATATCGCGCATCAATTTTATTGACTACTAATTGAACTCTCGTCGTTGAAAAAAAGAAAACGATACAGAGAGCATGGAGCAAATGTTAAAACCCGAACGTCTTATGCTGGACCCACGTGCGGCGGGCGCCTCCAACACCTTCGACCACTGGTTGAAATGTTTTCAGGATTACCTCGAACCCTCCGCAGCGGTCACCACGGACGACGACAGACTCCGGGTCCTCCACGCGAGGGTAAGCGATGCTGTATATCTAGCGATCCGTGTGGCCACAGACTACAAAGGGGCCCTCGAGCTTCTTAAGAAGCGCTACATTAAACCGCCAAATGAGATGCATGCTCGATACCTCTTAGCCACTCGACGACGGCAGCCCGGCGAAACGACGGAACAGTATGCGTGCGAGCTCCTACAGCTGACCAGGGGCTGTAACTGGAAAGCAGTGTCGGCAGACCAGAACATGAACGACCTCGCTCGAGATGCGTTTGTGGCGGGAATCGGATCATCTTATATCCGACTTCGGCTGTTGGAGCAAGGTAATCTTGATCTCACTAAATCGATAGAACTAGCGGATACGCTAGAAACGGCCTCCAAAAGCCTGGCAATGTATCCCGAAGACCACATGGAGACAGCGTGGCAGGAGCAGTCACAGACCCCACTTCGTCCAGCGGGTCCGAAAAGCTGCGTGATGGCGTGCCCACCCTCGGGCCTGACGACGGCAGCAGCTCCAGGCGGCCCGCGGTGTTACTTCTGTGGGGGAGTGAAGCACAATCGGCAGCGATGTCCCGCTAAAGCGGTGTTGTGCTCCGCCTGCGGCAAGAAGGGGCATTATTCGAAGGTATGTCGATCCAAACTTACATCCAGCAACAGCAGTGCGGCGTGCGACTCCCCGGAGCCGGTTCCTCGTCGTCGGCATCGTCAAGGGTTTCTTCCACGTGCGAGGCCAGGACATCGCCATTCCTGACAACGGAGTTGCAAGAGACGCGCGACCACCAGGGGTCGCTGATTTTGGCGCCATCGCCCACGTGCGACCTATGGGAGCAGCCATTTTGGTCGGCATCGACCGCGAATGACCAGCAGGGGCCGCCATCATCCACCTCAGCTGCCTGCAGTGGCGCTCACGAACCAACGGTGGCGTCGATCATCCTGGACCAGGCAAAGCCTCACAGGCTCGACACGTCAATGATGGACATACAGGTAAACAAACGCTTGATTTATTTTCTGTTTGACAGCGGGAGCACGGAGAGCTTTATTCACCCAGGCGCTGTGAAGCGGTGTGGCCTCCAGATCCAGCCTGTCAAGCAGACAATTTCAATGGCATCAAGGTCCCGGTCTGTCACCGTGCTAGGGAGTTGCGTGGTAAATCTAACGGTGCAGGGCACGGTTTACGAGAGCTTCAAGCTCCTGGTGTTACCGCAACTTTGCGCGCCAATACTCCTCGGACTAAATTTCATGGTCCACTTGAAGAGTGTAACCCTACAGTATGGTGGGCCACTCCCTCCGCTTTCAGTGGGAGAACAGCAGCCTCCAAATTGCCCAACGCGCTCCACCTGTAGCCTCTCGACGCTTAAGATTACCACACCCTCCTTATTCCAGAATCTCGTGCCAGGCTGCAAGCCCATCGCGACTAAGAGTAGGCGTTACAGCGCTGAGGATCGGATCTTTATTCGATCTGAGGTTCAGCGGCTCCTCAAGGAAGGGATCATACAACCGAGCGCTAGTCCTTGGAGAGCGCAGGTCGTGGTGGTCAAGAGTGGGAACAAACCCCGGATGGTCATTGACTATAGTCAGACCATTAACAGATACACGCAGCTGGATGCGTATCCCCTCCCGCGCATTTCTGAAATGGTCAACCAGATTGCGCAGCACCGGGTGTTCTCCACCATCGACCTAAAGTCTGCCTACCACCAGCTCCCCATTCGCCCAGAGGACCGACAATACACGGCTTTTGAGGCGGATGGTCGCTTGTACCATTTTCTAAGGGTTCCTTTTGGAGTCACCAATGGGGTCTCGGTCTTCCAGCGTGCTATGGACCGAATGGTGGATCATAACGGACTGCGGGCTACCTTCCTGTACCTGGATAACGTCACCATCTGCGGCCATGACCAGCAGGACCACGATACCAACCTTCTTAGATTCCTATGCACTGCATCTCGCCTGAATCCGACCTACAACAGGGAGAAGTGTGTATTTCGCACGCGCTGCCTAGCTATGCTCGGATACGTGGTGGAAAACGGGGTCATTGGCCCTGATCCAGACCGTATGCGTCCCCTCCTCGAACTTTCCCTGCCCACTCGCGTAAAAGCACTGAGAAGATGCTTAGGCTTCTTCTCTTACTACGCACAGTGGGTTCCCAATTACGCGGACAAAGCCCGTCCGCTCATCAAGTCTACCTCTTTTCCCCTAGCACCAGAGGCTCGTTTGGCCTTTGAAAAACTAAAAGCCGACATCGTGAAAGCCACGATGCACGCTATCGATGAGTCCATCCCCTTCCAGGTGGAAAGCGATGCATCTGATTTCGCCCTGGCCGCCACACTTAACCAGGCGGGCAGGCCCGTCGCCTTTTTTTCTCGCACCCTCCAAGGCCCCGAAATTCGACATTCAGCGGTGGAAAAGGAGGCCCAGCCCATTGTGGAGGCCGTCCGGCATTGGCGCCATTACTTGGCGGGAAAACGGTTCACCCTGCTCACGGACCAGCAGTCCGTGGCGTTCATGTTCAATAACACGTTACGGGGCAAGATCAAGAACGATAAGATCTTGAGGTGGAGAATCGAACTCTCCACCTATAACTACGACATCATGTATCGTCCAGGGAAGCTCAACGAGCCCTCAGATGCCCTGTCGCGTGGAACATGCGACAGTATGCAGGAGAATCGTTTGCAGGCTCTCCACAATGACCTCTGCCATCCAGGGGTCACTCGGCTCTACCACTTCGTAAAAGCCCGCAATCATAGAACATAGAACATAGAACATTACAGCGCAGAACAGGCCCTTCGGCCCACGATGTTGCACCGACCAGTTAATAAAAAAATTTAAAAAAACTGTGACCCTCCAACCTAAACCAATTTCTTTTCGTCCATGAACCTATCTACGGATCTCTTAAACGCCCCCAAACTAGGCGCATTTACTACTGATGCTGGCAGGGCATTCCAATCCCTCACCACCCTCTGGGTAAAGAACCTACCCCTGACATCGGTTCTATAACTACCCCCCCTCAATTTAAAGCCATGCCCCCTCGTGCTGGATTTCTCCATCAGAGGAAAAAGGCTATCACTATCCACCCTATCTAAACCTCTAATCATCTTATATGTTTCAATACGATCCCATCTTAGCCGCCGCTTTTCCAGCGAAAACAATCCCAAATCCCTCAGCCTCTCCTCATAGGATCTCCCCTCCATACCAGGCAACATCCTGGTAAACCTCCTCTGCACCCTCTCCAAAGCCTCCACATCCTTCCTGTAATGTGGGGACCAGAACTGCACACAGTACTCCAAGTGCGGCCGCACCAGAGTTGTGTACAGTTGCAACATAACGCTACGACTCCTAAATTCAATCCCCCTACCAATAAACGCCAAGACACCATATGCCTTCTTAACAACCTTATCTACTTGATTCCCAACTTTCAGGGATCTATACACACATACACCTAGATCCCTCTGCTCCTCCACACTATTCAAAGTCCTCCCGTTAGCCCTATACTCAACACATCTGTTATTCCTACCAAAGTGAATTACCTCACACTTCTCCGCATTAAACTCCATCCGCCACCTCTCGGCCCAACTTTGCAACCTGTCTAAGTCTTCCTGCAAACTACGACACCCTTCCTCACTGTCTACCACACCACCGACTTTGGTGTCATCAGCAAATTTGCTAATCCACCCAACTATACCCTCATCCAGATCATTAATAAATATTACAAACAGCAGTGGCCCCAAAACAGATCCCTGAGGTACACCACTTGTAACCGCACTCCATGATGAATATTTACTATCAACCACCACCCTCTGTTTCCTATCCGCTAGCCAATTCCTGATCCAATTTCCTAGATCACCCCCAATCCCATACATCTGCATTTTCTGCAGAAGCCTACCATGGTGAACCTTATCAAACGCCTTACTAAAATCCATATATACCACGTCCACTGCCTTGCCCCCATCCACCTCCTTGGTCACTTTCTCAAAAAACTCAATAAGGTTAGTAAGGCACGACCTACCTGCCACAAAACCATGCTGACTATCACCTATCAATTCATTACTCTCCAAATAACTATAAATCCTATCCCTTATAATTTTTTCCAACATCTTGCCGACAACAGAAGTGAGACTCACCGGTCTATAATTCCCGGGGAAGTCTCTGTTCCCCTTCTTAAACAATGGGACAACATTCGCTAACCTCCAATCTTCTGGTACTATACCAGAGGCCAACGACGACCTGAAGATCAGAGCCAGAGGCTCTGCAATCACTTCTCTTGCCTCCCAGAGAATCCTTGGATAAATCCCATCCGGACCAGGGGATTTATCTATTTTCAGACCCTCCAGAATATCCTGCACATCCTCCTTATCAACTGTAATACTGTCTATTCTACTCCCTTGCAACCCAGTGTCCTCCTCAGCTATATTCATGTCCCCTTGCGTGAACACCGAAGAGAAATATTGGTTCAATGCTTCACCAATCTCCTCCGGTTCCACACATAACTTCCCTCTGCCATCTATAACTGGCCCTAAACTTGCCCTAACCAACCTTCTGTTCTTGACATACCTATAGAACGCCTTAGGATTCTCTTTAACCCTATCCGCCAAAGTCTTCTCATGTCCCCTTTTAGCCCTTCTAAGCTCGCTCTTCAACTCCCTCTTAGCCAATCTAAAGCTTTCTAGTGCACTACCCGAGTGCTCACGTCTCATCCGAACATAAGCCTCCTTTTTCTTTTTAACCAACAAAGAAACTTTTTTGGTGCACCACGGTTCCCTAGCCCTACCAATTCCTCCTTGCCTGACAGGGACATACCTATCACAGACTCGCAGTAGCTGCTCCTTGAAAAAACTCCACATGTCGGACGTTCCCAGTCCCTGTAATCTCCTAGTCCAACCTATGTTTCCTAATTCTCTCCTAATAGCCTCATAATTACCCTTCCCCCAGCTAAAACCATTGGCCCGAGGTTCATGCCTATCCCTTTCCATCACTAAGGTGAACGTAACCGAATTGTGGTCACTATCACCAAAATGCACACCAACTTCCAAGTCTAGCACCTGGTCTGGCTCATTTCCCAGCACCAGATCCAATATAGCCTCACCTCTAGTTGGCCTGTCTACATACTGAGTCAAAAAACCTTCCTGCACGCTTTGAACAAAAACTGACCCCTCTAACGAGCTAGAGCTATAACAATTCCAGTCAATATTAGTCAAGTTAAAATCCCCCATAACAATTGCCCTATTACTTTCACTCCTAAGCAGGATTGACTCCGCAATCCTTTCCTCAACCTCTCTAGAACTTTTAGGAGGTCTATAAAAGACTCCCAACAGGGTGACCTCTCCTCTCCTATTTCTAATCTCCGCCCATACTACCTCAACAGATAAGTCCTCATCAAACCTCCTCTCTGACACTGTGATACAATCTCTGACCAATAATGCTACCCCTCCCCCTCTTCTACCTCCTTCCCTACTTCGACTAAAACATTTGAACCCCGGGACCTGCAGCATCCATTCCTGCCCCTGCTCTATCCATGTCTCTGAAATAGCCACAACATCGAAGTCCCAGGTACTGATCCACGCTGCAAGTTCACCCACTTTATTGCGAATACTCCTGGCATTGAAGTATACACATTTCAAACCCTGCTCCACCCCACCTCTGCAATGCCGTGCATTGCAGTCCCCATCCATGCATCCCTCACTTTCAGCCCCACTACTCAGGATCCCTCCCCCCCCCCGAATCAGTTTAAACCTCCCTGCATGGCCTTAGCAAATTTACCCCCCAGGATATTGGTCCCCTTCTGATTAAGGTGTAGACCATCCTTCTCATAGAGGTCACACCTTCCCCAGTACGAGCCCCAATTGCTTAAGTACCTGAACCCCTCCCTCCTGCACCATCCCCTCAGCCATGAATTCAAACCTTCCCTCTCCCTATTCCTCTCTAAACTATCCCGTGGTACAGGCAAGAGTCCAGAGATAACCACTCTGTCAGTCTTGGCCTTTAGTTTCCACCCCAACTCCATAAATCCCTGCCTAATATCCCCTTCCCCTATCCTCCCTATGTCGTGTGTCCCCACATGTACAATAACTTGTGGTTTATCTCCCTCCCCCCTAAGAGTCCTGAATACCCTGTCAGACACATCCCGGACCCCAGCCCCTGGTAGGCAACACACCAACCCTGAGTCCCTACCTTTAGTTCCGACCCTCCTATCTGTCTCCTTAATTGTGGAGTCCCCAATCACAAGGCCCAGTCTTTTACAGCCCCTAACCACCTGAGCTTTCTCACTCGGCTCACCCCCAGAGATCTGCTCTCTATGCTCAGTTGATTCCTCCTCAACTGTAGCCTCCAGCACCGAAAACCTATTATGGAGGGGAACCGCCCCAGGGGATTGTCTTCCCGATTGCTTCTTACCCCTCCTCCTGGCATTGACCCAAGCCTCATTTCTAGGAGTTACTATTTCTCTATAACTCCTATCAATCTGCCCTACTCGGTGGAGGATGTCAGGTCCATAACTAGAAGCTGCCGGGTATGCGCGAAATGCAAACCGCACTTTTACCGACCTGACAGGGCACAACTCGTTAAGGCCACTCATCCCTTCGAAAGACTGAGTGTGGACTTTAAGGGCCCCCTTCCCTCGACAGATCGGAATGTGTACTTCCTCAATGTGGTTGATGAGTACTCACGATTCCCTTTTGTCATTCCCTGCTCTGATACAACCGCTGCCACGGTTATCAAGGCATTTCGTGATCTTTTCACCCTGTTCGGGTACCCCTGTTACATCCACAGCGATAGGGGCGCGTCATTCATGAGCGATGACTTGAGGCAATACCTGCTCTCATACGGGATTGCCTCTAGTAGAACCACGAGCTACAACCCTAGGGGTAACGGACAGGTGGAACGTGAGAATGCTACAGTCTGGAAGGCTGTCTTACTGGCGTTGAAGTCAAAAAGCCTTCCAGTCTCCCGTTGGCAAGAGGTGCTCCCTGATGCGCTCCACTCCATACGCTCACTCCTGTGTACGGCAACCAACGCTACTCCCCATGAGAGACTGTTTTCATTCCCTCGGAAGTCTTCCTCTGGGACATCATAACCATCTTGGTTGACGCACTCAGGACCTGTCCTCCTGCGGCGACATGTTAGGGCCCGCTAGTCCGACCCTATGGTTGAACAGGTCCATCTCCTCCACGCCAACCCTCAGTATGCCTATGTGGCATACTCTGACGGGCGAGAGGACACGGTCTCGATTCGAGACCTGGCGCCAGCAAGGGGCTTGGAAACCCCTGTCGCTCCCATACCTCCTGTTAGAGACCCCCCAACTATTGTTTCCCCTCCTGACACGGCGCGGGCAGCATCGGGACCATCACTTAACCCTTTTACTCCCGTGTACAGCTTGCCTGAGTCCAGGAGATGGTCGCCACTTCAAGGCGTGTCCGAGCTCACTGGATTGTCACCACCTCGGGGTCAACCGGCCCGTGAGACATTGGAGGAGCCGTTGGACACCGCCTTGGGAAGAACGCCACCGCGAGTGCCTACTCCGGTGTCTTCGCCGGTGTTGGGGAGGTCACAACGACGGTGCGGTCCCCCTGACTGTCTGAACTTATAGACTGATGACCAATTGTTCTGTGTTTTTTTTTGTACCCCACCGGCCTTTGTCTTCAAAGGAGGGGTGAATGTGGTGAACCATCGTTGGTTCCCACCAGGTAGTACTGAGCCAGGGTCTGGCCAGTACTATGAGTCTGTATATACGTTGCTGTTGGGGTTAGGGTTGGGTTGTTCTACATGTTACTGTTGGGCTGTTCTACCTGTATTATAGTTATTATGGTACATCCCAGTCGGGCTCTGCCTCCTGGGAGAGGTATAAAGGTCACTGCTCTGTCTGGGACCCCTCAGTCTGGGATCGTGTATTATATATGGTAGCTCTATTGTAGTAGTCAATAAAAGCCTTTATTTCCTCGAGCATCTCTAGCCTCGTGAGTTATATCGCGCATCAACTTGTTGTATAGTTCTGTTCAAGAGGAAATGAAGCATGCATAGAGGGAGGTACCACTCCTCCACAACTCTGCCCAATACTGTGTAGGAAACCAGTAGGGAGTAGCACAATCTTTCCTAACTTTTTGGGCAGAATGGCCAGTTTCTGTGCCTCAAATATAATTCAGTTATGTAGGTGTGTTCAATATGTACAGTGTAACATGATTTACAATACTGCCCCAAACTGTCTCCTATCTACAATTTACAAATTGTCCTATAAATTCAGTATAGCATTATATATAATATTGTCTGTCCCAGACTGGATCCTGTATATGCAATGTTATATGATTTACAAAACTGTTGTAGACTGTCTCCTATATATATATACACATTAGAGTATGATTTACAATACACTGTCTTGTATATAGACTACAGTATGATTTACAATACCATACCATACTGTTTATTATATACAGTACTGAATGATTTATACTGTTGCCTCTGGCTGTGCCCTGTATAAACAGAACAGTATGATTTATATAAAATCCCCTACGTTATCCCTTGTGTATAATCTAAAGGATGCTTGCAGCAGCTTACCAGGCCTACTTCAATTTGCCGTCCCAGCACTGTGACCTCCATTACTGAGAAGGATTAACACAGCAATCAATTGGAAACACCATTGCCTCTAGGTTTCCCTCCTAGACACACACAATTTATATTCATCCAGTGCCTCATAATGAAACATCCCAAAGTGCTTCACAGGAGCATCACTAAACAAAGCCAGGTAATATCAGGCCAGATGTCAAAAACCTTGGTCAAAGAGGTAGGATTTAAGGAGCATTTTAAAAGAGGAAATTGAGGTAGAGATGTGACAGGTATAGGAAGGACATTATTGAGTTAGTACCTAGGCAACTGAAGGCATGGCCACCAATGGTGGAGCGATTAAAATAAAGACTACCAAAATGAGAGGAGTGCAGATTTCCTGGAGGCCTGTGGGGCTAGGGGAGATTGCTGAGATTCGAAGGGATCAGACCATGGAGGGATTTGTAAATCAAGGCAATACTTGACAGGGAGCCAGTGTAGCTCAGTGAACAAAGTGAGGGTGGGGCAGGGGGAAGAGATGATGGGATAGCTGAACAAGACTTAGTGTGAATAAGCTGAGTATTGAACTGCCATATTATCATCACATCAATGTTTAGTTGGCCAGAACTAACCATATAAATGTTGATGGAATACGAATGTTTAATCTGTGAGGCCCACACAACCAAAGCAGAAACAGAAACAGAAATCACAAGCTAATGGAGGGTAGAATGTGGGAGGCTGTCCACGAGTGTGTTGGAATAATGAAGTCGAGAGGTAAACTTGAACATATATCACCTTTACTGCATTATTGCTGGTCAGAAACCTGGAACTCCCAGAGATAGCTCATTCAAATGAGTTGAAAAGGAGCTCATAAACACTACCAGCGATCAGGACAATCACGACCAATCTCATAATACAGAAAATTGGGTCTGGTGGGGCACAAGACTGGCAGTATTGGGTTGGATGCCTCTTAAACACCAAATTTACATTGTGGGAAGGAAAATTGGGGGTGGGGGGTGTGGAAATGTATGGGCAGTCAGCTGATCCATTTGTTGTAAACCCCTGGTGAAGATGCTGACGTTGTTCAATATTGGATGTGTTAACTATGTCACCAACATGCCAAATTGTTATTTTAGGCTTTGGCTCCCCCAGTTACATCCAGAAAAATATTACTGTCCTGGCTAAAGTCAAGAGACCTTTGAACAGATGGTCGTATTTTATAGACCTGCCCCCACTGCTTCCGAGCCATAAAATTATAAAAGAATGTCAAATACTTCCAAATGGTACCTTGCATTTACATCCACGTTGGACACAAAGCTGTAGAAAAGTTCTACTCAGTGCTTGATCCCGATACTCAGCACGATCCCAATACTCTGATGAAGGGACATCCAGACTCAAAACATTAGCTCTATTCTCTGTCTACAGATGCTGTCAGACCTGCATGTTCTGTTTTTGTCTCAGATTCCAGCATCTGCAGTAATTTGCTTTTAACTCAGCAATGTCAGGTTTGCAGGGCTCTGTACTGGGACCTCTGCTATTTGTGACATATATAAATGATTTGGAAGAAGGTGTTGTGGTGAACCATCGTTGGTTCCCACCAGGTAGTACTGAGCCAGGGTCTGGCCAGTACTATGAGTCTGTATATATGTTACTGTTGGGGTTAGGGTTGGGCTATTCTACATGTTACTGTTGGGGTTAGGGTTGGGCTGTTCTACCTGTAATATAGTTATTATGGTACATCCCAGTCGGGCTCCGCCTCCTGGGAGAGGTATAAAGGTCACTGCTCTGTCTGGGACCCTTCAGTCTGGGATCGTGTGTTATATATGGTAGCTCTATTGTAGTAGTCAATAAAAGCCTTTATTTCCTCGAGCATCTCTAGCCTCGTGAGTTATATCGCGCATCAATTTTATTAACTACTAATTGAACTCTAGTCGTTGAAAAAAAAAGAAAACGACACAGAGAGCATGGAGCAAATGCTTAAACCCGAACGGCTTACGCTGGACCCACGTGCGGCGGGCGCCTCCAACACCTTCGACCACTGGTTGAAATGTTTTCAGGATTACCTCGAAGCCTCCGCAGCGGTCACCACCGACAGACTCCGGGTCCTCCACGCGAGGGTAAGCGACGCTGTATATTTAGCGATCCGTGCGGCCACCGACTACAAAGGGGCCCTCGAGCTTCTTAAGAAGCGCCACATTAAACCGCCAAACGAGATGCATGCTCGATATCTCTTAGCCTCTCGACGCTTAAGATTACCACACCCTCCTTATTCCAGAATCTCGTGCCAGGCTGCAAGCCCATCGCGACTAAGAGTAGGCGTTACAGCGCTGAGGATCGGATCTTCATTCGATCTGAGGTTCAGCGGCTCCTCAAGGAAGGGATCATACAACCTAGCGCTAGTCCTTGGAGAGCGCAGGTCGTGGTGGTCAAGAGTGGGACCAAACCCCGGATGGTCATAGACTATAGTCAGACCATTAACAGATACACACAGCTGGATGCGTATCCCCTCCCGCGGATATCTGACATGGTCAACCAGATTGCGCAGTACCGGGTGTTCTCCACCATCGACCTAAAGTCTGCCTACCACCAGCTCCCCATTCGCCCAGAAGACCGACAATACACGGCTTTTGAGGCGGATGGCCGCTTGTACCATTTTCTAAGGTGGACCATAACGGACTGCGGGCTACCTTCCCGTACCTGGATAACGTCACCATCTGCGGCCATGACCAGCAGGACCACGATACCAACCTTCTTAGATTCCTACGCACTGCATCTCGCCTGAATCTGACCTACAACGGGGAGAAGTGTGTATTTTGCACGCGCCGCCGAGCTATCCTCGGGTACGTGGTGGAAAACGGGGTCATTGGCCCTGATCCAGACCGTATGCGTCCCCTCCTCGAACTTCCCCTGCCCACTAGCGTAAAAGCACTGAGAAGATGCTTAGGCTTCTTCTCTTACTACGCACAGTGGGTTCCCAATTACGCGGACAAAGCCCGTCCGCTCATCAAGTCTACCTCTTTTCCCCTAGCACCAGAGGCTCGTTTGGCCTTTGAAAAACTAAAAGCCGACATCGCGAAAGCCACGATGCACGCTATCGATGAGTCCATCCCCTTCCAGGTGGAAAGCGATGCATCTGATTTCGCCCTGGCCGCCACACTTAACCAGGCGGGCAGGCCCGTCGCCTTTTTCTCTTGCACCCTCCAAGGCCCTGAAATTCGTCATTCGGCGGTGGAAAAGGAGGCCCAGGCCATTGTGGAGGCCGTCCGGCATTGGCGCCATTACTTGGCGGGAAAACAGTTCTCCCTGCTCACGGACCAGCAGTCCGTGGCGTTCATGTTCAATAACACGTTACGGGGCAAGATCAAGAACGATAAGATCTTGAGGTGGAGAATCGAACTCTCCACCTATAATTACGACATCATGTATCGCCCAGGGAAACTCAACGAGCCCTCGGATGCCCTGTCGCGTGGAACATGCGCCAGTATGCAGGAGAATCGGTTGCAGGCTCTCCACAATGACCTCTGCCATCCAGGGGTCACTCGGCTCTACCACTTCGTAAAAGCCCGCAATCTGCCCTACTCGGTGGAGGATGTCAGGTCCATAACTAGAAGCTGCCGGGTATGCGCGGAATGCAATCCGCACTTTTACCGACCTGACAGGGCACAACTCGTTAAGGCCACTCATCCCTTCGAAAGACTGAGTGTGGATTTTAAGGGCCCCCTTCCCTCGACAGATCAGAATGTGTACTTCCTCAATGTGGTTGATGAGTACTCACGATTCCCTTTTGTCATTCCCTGCTCTGATATGACCGCTGCCACGGTTATCAAGGCATTTCGTGATCTTTTCACCCTGTTCGGTTACCCCTGTTACATCCACAGCGATAGGGGCTCGTCGTTCATGAGCGATGACTTGAGGCAATACCTGCTCTCATACGGGATTGCCTCTAGTAGAACCACGAGCTACAACCCTAGGGGTAACGGACAGGTGGAACGTGAGAATGCTACAGTCTGGAAGGCTGTCTCACTGGCGTTGAAGTCAAAAGGCCTTCCAGTCTCCCGTTGGCAAGAGGTGCACCCTGATGCGCTCCACTCCATACACTCACTCCTGTGTACGGCAACCAACGCTACTCCCCATGAGAGACTGTTTTCATTCCCTCGGAAGTCTTCCTCTGGGACCTCATTACCGTCTTGGTTGACGTACTCAGGACCTGTCCTCCTGCGGTGACATGTTAGGACCCGCAAGTCCGACCCTTTGGTTGAACAGGTCCATCTCCTCCACGCCAACCCTCAGTATGCCTATGTGGCATACCCTGACGGGCGAGAGGACACGGTCTCGATTCGAGACCTGGCGCCAGCAGGGGGCTTGGAAACCCCTGTCGCTCCCATACCTCCTGTTAGAGACCCCCCAACTATTGTTTCCCCTCCTGACACGGCGCAGGCAGCATCGGGACCATCACTTAACCCTTTTACTCCCGTGTACAGCTTGCCTGAGTCCAGGGGTGGTCGCCACTTCAAAGCGTGTCCGAGTTCAGCGGATTGTCACCACCTCGGGCTCTACCGGCCCGTGAAACATTGGAAGAGCCGTTGGACACCGCCTTGGGGAGAACGCCACCGCGAATGCCTACACCGGTGTCATCGCCGGTGTTGAGGAGGTCACAACGACGGTGCGGTCCCCCAGACCGTCTGAACTTATAGACTAATGACCAATTGTTCTGTGTTTTCTTTGTACCCCGCCGGCCTTTGTCTTCAAAGGAGGGGTGAATGTGGTGAACCATCGTTGGTTCCCACCAGGTAGTACTGAGCCAGGGTCTGGCCAGTACTATGAGTCTGTATATATGTTACTGTTGGGGTTAGGGTTGGGCTATTCTACATGTTACTGTTGGGGTTAGGGTTGGGCTGTTCTACCTGTAATATAGTTATTATGGTACATCCCAGTCGGGCTCTGCCTCCTGGGAGAGGTATAAAGGTCACTGCTCTGTCTGGGACCCTTCAGTCTGGGATCGTGTATAATATATGGTAGCTCTATTGTAGTAGTCAATAAAAGCCTTTATTTCCTCGAGCACCTCTAGCCTCGTGAGTTATATCGCGCATCAGGTGTAACTGGTGTTATCAGCAAGTTTGCGGATGACACGAAGATGGCTGGACTTGCGGATAGCGATGAACATTGTCGGACAATACAGCAGGATATAGATAGGCTGGAAAATTGGGCGGAGAAATGGCAGATGGAATTTAATCCAGATAAATGCGAAGTGATGCATTTTGGAAGAACTAATGTAGGGGGGAGTTATACAATAAATGGCAGAGCCATCAAGAGTATAGAAACACAGAGGGACCTAGGTGTGCAAGTCCACAAATCCTTGAAGGTGGCAGCACAGGTGGAGAAGGTGGTGAAGAAGGCATATGGAATGCTTGCCTTTATAGGATGGGGTATAGAGTATAAAAGCTGGAGTCTGATGTTGCAGCTGTATAGAACGCTGGTAAGGCCACATTTGGAGTACTGCGTCCAGTTCTGGTCGCCGCACTACCAGAAGGACGTGGAGGCTTTAGAGAGAGTGCAGAGAAGGTTTACCAGGATGTTGCCTGGTATGGAGGGTCTTAGCTATGAGGAGAGATTGGGTAAACTGGGCTTGTTCTCCCTGGAAAGACAGAGAATAAGGGGAGACCTAATAGAGGTGTACAGAATTATGAAGGGTATAGATAGGGTGAACAGTGGGAAGCTTTTTCCCAAGTCGGAGGTGACGATCACGAGGGGTCACGGGCTCAAGCTGAGAGGGGCGAGGTATAACTCAGATATCAGAGGGACGTATTTTACACAGAGAGTGGTGGGGGCCTGGAATGCGCTGCCAAGTAGGGTGGTGGAGGCAGACATGCTGGCATCGTTTAAGACTTACGTGGATAGTCACATGAGCAGTCTGGGAATGGAGGGATACAAACGGATGGTCTAGTTGGACCAATGAGCGGCACAGGCTTGGAGGGCCGAAGGGCCTGTTTCCTGTGCTGTACTGTTCTTTGTTCTTTGACTGCTAACCTTTGACCTTTTTTGCATGCAGTTGTTACCCAGGCTCGCAGGGATCACAGTGAAACTTCCGATGGAGGAACCGCCCCAATTTTACCCCCCCCCAAGAAAAGGTTTCCTAGCAACAAGGGGTTCTGCAACTTTCTTTGCCAGTCTTCCCAGTTGAGGAGTGCAAGCAGCAGCACAGATGCTGGGAAAATGAAATCAACAGCGGAATTCTCCAGCCACACTGGTCTAAAAGCCGGAAATTCCTGCCCGACTGTCAATGGGATTTCTCATTGTTCGCAAACCACCCATCACTGAAATTTTAGCGGGTGGGATGGGAGAATTCTGGCCCAAGTTGCTGTACAATCATCCAATTTTAATAAAACTCAGTAAACAGTTGATAAAATCATTCCATCTTCTATTAAATTCCTGTCTCATTTACTGTTTAAAAGTTTTTTCTGTTTGCTTTGGCAGATTTTTTAAGTGCCTTTTTGACATTCTCTATAACATAGTTTCTCCAAGTAGCTAGCAGCAGCTGGCTTGAAGCCACATCACACACTTCGTGACATCCTGCACTGAACAACTCAATCTCTTGTGGGTTTTGACGCGAAGCCTGAGAAATTCAGTTGGTAGCTGTCATTCGCTTGAGGCTGTGGCACGTTAGAAACCACAAGCAGGTGCATTTAATTGACAGCCTGTAAATGTAAGCCCAACGAGTTGTATCAGGGCATGATCCAGCCTGTAACTGCGAAAGCTGCTCGAGAGTGGCGCCTCCTTTCTGTAAAACAGTGTGAAATATTTTACAATCACAGTCACGGGTCAGGCAGGCAGAATGAAAGGTTAGCCCACTATTTTTTTCTTCAATACGGCTTGGCAAGTTACCTACCAGCTGCACAAGAAACAGCAAAAGACCTCGCTCAGTGATCATCTCTCACAGAAATGCACTGGAAACACAGGCAGCTCATTCAAATTTTGCAGCATCAGAAAATTCAGTCAAGTGATTGAATCCACTCATGAAGAGGATCAATTATTTATAAATTTCCAGAACATTACTTGTAGGTTCGAGGCTGTAGTCATCCCCCATGTTGAAGAGTGATGGTGGCATTATGTGCAAACTCCTGCGCACAGGCTCGGAATTAAGCCTTTCTTATTTCAATCCTTGAGCCATTTCTACTTTAGTGCAAATATTTGCAATGACTAAAACATTTTTAGAAACATAGAAACATAGAAAACTACAGCACAAAACAGGCCCTTCGGCCCCACAAGTTGTGCATCCTATCTATGTCCCTCTGTAACTTCTGACATCCCTCCAGACTATCCACAACCCCACCAACCTTCGTGTCATCGGCAAACTTACCAACCCATCCCTCCACTTCCTCATCCAGGTCATTTATGAAAATGACAAACAGCAAGGGTCCCAGAACAGATCCCTGGGGCACACCACTGGTGACCGACCTCCAATTAGAAAAAGACCCATCTATACACACTCTCTGCCTCCTTTGGGCAAGCCAGTTCTGGATCCACAGGGCAGCAGCCCCTTGGATCCCATGCCCTCTCACTGTTTCCAGAAGCCTTGCATGGGGGACCTTATCGAACGCCTTGCTAAAATCCATATAAACCACATCTATCGCTTTCCCTTCGTCAATGTGTTTAGTCACATTTTCGAAGAACTCCACCAGGCTCGTAAGGCACGATCTGCCTTTGACAAAGCCATGCTGAGTATTCTTGAGCATACTAAACCTCTCTAAATACTCATAAATCTTGTCCCTCAGGATCTTCTCCATCAGCTTACCAACCACTGAGGTTAGACTCACCGGTCGGTAATTTCCTGGGCTATCCCTATTCCCCTTCTTGAAAATAGGAACCACATCCGCAATCCTCCAATCCTCCGGCACCTCTCCCGTCTCCATCGACGACGCAAAGAACATCTCCAGAGGCTCTGCAATCTCTTCCCCCACCTCCCACAGTAACCTGGGGTACATCCCATCCGGACCCGGCGACTTATCTATCTTGATGCCATTCAAAGATTCCAGCACAACCTCTTTCTTAAAGTCCACATACTCAATCTTTTCAGTCCACCGCAAGCCCACAGTACATCCACCTAGGTCCTTCTCCTCTGTGAAAACCGAGGCAAAATACTCATTAAGCACCTCTGCCATTTCTACTGGTTCCGTACAGATTTTCCCACCTTCACCTTTTATAGGCCCTATTCCTTCACGTCTCATCCTTTTACTCTTCACATATTTATAGAACACCTTAGTGTTTTCCTTAATTCTACTTGCCAAGGCCTTCTCGTGACCCCTTCTGGCTCTCCTAATTTCCTTCTTTAGTCCCTTCCTACAAGCCGTATACTCATCTAGATCCCTATCTTCACCAAGCTCTCTGAACCTTTTGTACTCTTTCTCGACTAGGTCCCACACAGCTTTCGTGCACCACGGTTCCTTTAACCTACCAACTCCTCCCTGTCTGCTCGGAACATTGTCCTGTAGAACCCTAGACAGACATTCCTTGAAAGACTGCCACCTCTCTTCAGTAGATTTCCCCGAGAATACCTCCTTCCAATTTACTCCTCTAATTTGCTGCCTTATGTCTTCATATTTCCCCTTACTCCATATAACCGCTTTCCTAGCTTGCCTGATCCTCTCTTTTTCCAATGCAAGCATAAAGGAGATAGAGTTATGATTGCTATCCCCAAGATGCTCTCCCACTGAGAGATCTGACACCTGTCCAGTTTCATTGGTCAGTATCAGATCAAGTACAGCCTCTCCTCTTGTAGGCTTGTCCACATGCTGTGTCAGGAAACCCTCCTGAACACACCTAACGAACTCCTCCCCATCCAATCCCCTTACCCTCGGGATATTCCAATCTATGTTTGGGAAATTAAAGTCTCCCATCACAACTCTGCTATTATTGCAACTCTCCAGGATCTGTTTCCCTATCTGCTCCTCCACCTCCCTATCACTATTGGGTGGCCTATAGAAAACTCCCAGCAAAGTGATCGACCCCTTCCCACTCCGAACTTCCACCCACAGAGACTCTGTAGACAATCCCTCCACAGCATACACCTTCTCTACAGCTGTGACACTATCCCTGATCAGCAGTGCCACTCCATCCCCTCTCTTGCCTCCCTCCCTGCCCTTCCTGAAACATCTGAATCTCGGCACCTGGAGTATCCAGTCCTGTCCCTGAGACATCCAAGTCTCCATAATGGCCACCACATCACACTTCCAGGCATCGATCCACGCTCTGAGCTCATCCCCTTTATTCACTATACTCCTGGCATTTCAATCCTTTGGTCTGAGCTCTCCCCTTCTCTATCCCCCGTCCATCCTCCCTCTTGTACCGTCTATAACCCTTCTCTGTTTGCGAGCGAACTTCCTCGCTCCCAGTCACCTCGTCTCGATCCCCTCCCCCCAACCTATCTAGTTTATACTCTCCCCAGTAGCCTTAGCCAACCTTCCCGCCAGGATATTGGTCCCCCTGGGATTCAAGTGCCACCCGTTTTTTGTGTACAGGTCACACCTGCCCCTAAAGAGGTCCCAATGGTCCAGGAACCTGAATCCCTGCCCCCTGCACCAGTCCCTCAGCCACACATTCATCCTCCACCTCACTCCATTCCTGCCCTCACCCTCCCATGGCACAGACAGTAATCCTGAGATTACTACCTTTGCTTTCCTCCTTCTCAGCTGTCTCCCTAATTCACTATACTCTCTTTTCATGACCCCTTCCGACTTCCTTCCCTCATCAGCGGTACCAATATGTACCGCTACCTCCGGCTCCTCTCCCTCCCCCTCAGGATTTCTGGGAGTCGACCAGCGACATCCTGGATCCCGGCCCCAGGGAGGCAGACCACCATCCGAGACTCCCGCCTGCTCCGCAAAAACGCCTGTCCGACACCCTTACTGTCGAGTCCCCAATTAACACTGCCTTCCTCCTCTTTTCCTTAGCCCTCTGAGTGACAGGGCCGGACTCCACTCCGGAGACACGGCCACTGTTGCTTCCCCCAGGCGGGCTGTCCCCCCCAGCAGTACTCAGGCAGGAGTACTTGTTGTGTCGGGGCACATCCACCGGGGTGCTCTCAATCACCCGAGCTTTACCCTTCCTCGCCGTTACCCACTTGGCCTCCACCCGTGGCCCTGGTGTGACCACCTGATGATAGCTCTTGTCTATCACCTCCTCATTCTCCCTTAACAGCCTAAGATCCTCGAGCTGCAGTTCCTGCTCCTTAACACGGTCCCTCAGGAACCGCAGCTCGACACACCCCACACAGATGTGGATGTCCAGGAGACCAGGTGCCTCCAGGACCTCCCACATCCTACACTGGGAACAACACACTGGCTTCACACTCATATTTGCCCCTTATACCGAGGTACACAGAGAAAAGTAAATAAGAATGAAAAAAAAACTCACCCCTGCTCGCCCGGTCCCCCGAAGCTCTGTGAGCCAAAGCCCTTATAGCTCACACTCTGCTCCCTGCTCACTCCACTGCCCGCTCCCGACGCTGCCCGCTGTATACTGCAGCCTACCTTTTATACTTTGCGCGCTTAAAAACCCTTCCCAGACTCCTTAGCAGCCCACTTCCGGTTTTCAGTTTAAAATTAAGAAAAATTCCAAAAAAAACACACTAACTGACTAAATAAATAAATCTCTCACCAGCACTCCTGCCACAAATCACTCCCTCTCTGCTTGCTCCAGTGGAACAATGTTATCATAGAGTCAGAGAGGTTTACAGCATGGAAACAGGCCCCTCATCCCAACTTGTCCATACCACCCTTTTATTTTAAAACCCCTAAGCTAATCCCAATTGCCCACATTTGGCCCATATCCCTCTATACCCATCATACCCATGTAACTATCTAAATGCTTTTTAAAAGACAGAATTGTACCCGCCTCTACTACTACCTCTGGCAGCTTGTTCCAGGCACTCACCACCCTCTGTGTGAAAAAAATGCCCTTCTGGACACCTTTGTATCTCTCCCCTCTCACCTTAAACCTATGCCCTCTAGTTTTAGACTCCCCTACCTTTGGGAAAAGATATTGACTATCTTGCTGATCTGTGCCCCTCATTATTTTATAGACCTCTATAAGATCACCCCTCAGCCTCCTACGCTCCAGAGAAAAAAGTCCCAGTCTATCCAGCCTTCCCTTATAACTCAATCCATCAAGTCCCGGTAGCATCCTAGTAAATCTTTTCTGCACTATTTCTTGTTTATTAATATCCTTTCTATAATAGGGTGACCAGAATTGCACACAGTATTCCAAGTGTGGCCTTACCAATGTCTTGTACAACTTCAACAAAACGTTCCAACTCCTGTATTCAATGTTCTGACTGATGAAACCAAGCATGTCGAATGCCTTCTTCACCATTCTGTCCACCTGTGACTCCACTTTCAAGGAGCTATGAACATGTACCCCTAGATCTCTTTGTTTTGTCACATTCACTCATAGAGAGACAGAAGATCAGCAATGCAAAGATATCGACAGTTCATTGACATGTTCCTTTAATAAATTGCATACCAGTTAGGAGCACAAGTAGGCCATTCAACCTCTCGAGCCTGCTCCGCCATTCAATATGATCCTGGCTGATCTGATTGTAACCTCCACTCCACATTCCAGCCTAACCTCGATAACCTTTCACCGCCTTGTTAATCAAGAATCTATCCAGCTCTGCCTTAAAAATATTCAAAGACTTTGCTTTCATTGTCTTTTGAGGAAAGAGTTCTAGAGACTTACAACCATCTGAGGGAAAATATTTCTCCTTATCTCTGTTTTAAATATTGACCCTTAATTCTAGATTCTCTGACAAGAGGAAACAGCCTCTCCACATCCACCCTGTCAATAGCCCTCAGGATTTTACATGTTTTGATCAAGTCACCTCTGACTCTTCTGAACTTTGTTGGATAGAAAGCTAATCTTTCCAACCTTTGCTCAAAAGACAACGCGCCCATGCCTGGTATTAGTCGAGTGAACCTTCTCTGAACTGCTTCTAACTTGTGTTCCATTTACCCATACTTGATCCATATCTAGCATATCAAAAATGTATCACTTCCAATCTTGAGATGTCTCTATATAATTTAATCCTTTAAGAGCTAGTGTCATTCTAGTGAACTATGGGGGACACTAGACGTTAGCCCAAAGGGAATGTAGACAAGCCATTTCTGGAGGCTTTCTGCCTGTGGCTGTGTTGATAAGAGAGAAACCAAGCAAGGGTAGGCCCACTGAGCTGGACATTGAAGGCGAGGAATTAGATCAGGACCATGGTGAAGGCTGCAGATGGGGTGAAGAAGTTAAGGAAGGAAATTAGTTACAGATGCAGCAGATTTAATTTACTGACTTTGATTGGGGCTATTTTACTGCTCAGGCAGTTTGGAGAGATTCAGACATGGAGATGTGAGGAAGATGGACATGGCTTTGGCAACAAGGACTTGAAAGGATAAAGACAGATTGGAGATGCAGTTATAACTCTCAAAGAAAGTAGGATCAAGTGTATTTTCCTTAAGAAAGCAGCTGCTATTACTTAGAGCTGGAGGGGGCCTGCGGAGAGGGGAACATTTAAGATGTCGGCTAAAGTGAGAGACAGGAAGGGAATTTAGGCTGCTAATAATGTATTGGAAAGAAGGTTAAGGGAGAAAGTTGGGCTTGTGAACAAAGTAAGCTCAAGAGAAACTGAAAAAGTTCAAGATTCAGGGTTCGGGCAGAAAGGTGTCTGAGGGGGGAAAGGTGTGGCTTGGTAAACAAGAAGAAAGCAAAGAGGCAGGTGAAGGAATGTTCTCAACTTTAATGACAAAGAAACCCATAAATAAGCTCTTTGTAATTGTTTTGGAAGCTGAGTGAGGTATCTGAGGAGTGGAGAAAAGAACCTGTGATTATCTTTGCTATCCAGACAGCTTTGATAAAGAAGACTGAGGCTTTATGTGGGTTGTTCAGATCAATGATGGATACTAAACTGATTGTATGTCACATACACTGAAACATGTACCCTGATCAAAAGAAAAGTCAGAGGTTAAACAGTTGGGATTTTGAAAATGCAGTTGTAAGTGACTTGGGCAGGTATTCTGCCAGGCCAATGGGGGTCTTTGCTGCCCGTGACAGAACCAACAGGGGCTTCCTGTCAATTCTGTGGGGGTGGCCTGACAGAATCAGGTGGCTTTCAGGCCCTCAGGTGGCCACAGTTGGGCCTCCCCCACAATTGAGGTCCAAGCTGGTGAATTCCTGCCACCTGAGACAGTCCAGCAGCTCTATGAACAGCAGTGCCACTGGGAGGTGGTGGCTGTTGCCAGTACAACACCCACCATAGGCCTAGGATCATCAGTGAAGGCTGGAGGGGTGGCACAGAGTGGGGGATATTGGCAGCAAGACAGGGGAATGGCTCTCAGCATACCCCCTCCCCCCAGGCACAATGATGCTGGGTTACCCGATCGAGTACTGATTGCCAATGCCACCCCCACACCCCCCCCCCACTCACCCACAATCAACCGCACACGTGTATTCCACGTGTTCTCCACATGACAAGCTCTTTCCCGCTGTTCGGTTAATACTTCTGACATTGGGATGAGGCTTTCATGTGGACATTAATTGATAACAGAAGGGCCTCAAGTGGCTTTGGGGTGGAAAAGTTGTCCACTTCCCACTGCGGACTTTATCAGGTAGTGGAGGGAAGGTGCCAGTGTACCCACCCACCGCACTGACTAAATGCCCTACCCGCCACCAAAATCACCACAGAAAAGGGCAGAAGATTCCGGCATTGCAGTCTTTTCGTGGCGAGGGGCACAAGGAACCGGGACTGGAGTGGGTAAGGGGGGGATGTGGGTGCTGAGGGATATATGGAAATGATCAGAGATGGTCTTGTCTATGATTGAATAAATGCGAGTAGAAGGCCACATAAAGACATTGACGGTGAGGAATCCCTCCCCTCAATGCAGAGGTTTTGAGAGGAAATCATAATGATGCTTGAGGCTGAGAGTGGTGGAGAAGAAAAGGCCTTAATAAGTTGGGTTGAGAATGATGAAATGGTTAGAGGAGAAGGTTAGGGTGTGACTTGGTGGTAAGGAACACCATAACTCTTGAGAGGGAGACAGTGATTGTTGAGGCAGAGTCAAGTGCTATGTGGGAGCTTAGCATGACTAACACCCAACAGGCACACTGGGCAAGAAATAATTGATTTGATTTGATTTATTATTGTCACATGTATTAACATACAGTGAAAAGTATTGTTTCTTGCGCGCTACACAGACTGAGAAGGAAACAAAAGAGTGCCGAATGTAGAGTCACAGCCATAACTAGGGTGTCGAGAAAGATCAACTTAATGCAAGGTAAGTCCATTCAAAAGTTTAATGGCAGCAGGGAAGAAGCTGTTCTTGTGTCAGTTGGTACGTGACCTCAGACTTTTATATCTTTTTCCTGATGAAAGAAAGTGGAAAAGAGTATCTCCGGGGTGCGTGGGATCCTTGATTATGCTGGCTGTTTTGCAAGGCGGCGGGAAGTGTAGACAGAGTCAATGGATGGGAGGCTGATTTGTGTGATGGATTGGGCTACATTCACGACCTTTCATAGTTCCTTCCCGTCTTGGGCAGAGCAGGAGCCATACCAAGCTGTGATACAACCAGAAAGAATGCTTTCTATGGTGCATCTGTAAAAGTTGGTGAGAGTCATAACTGACATGCCAAATTTCCTTAGTTTTTTTGAGAAAGCAGAGGCATTAGTGGACTGTGGCAAAAAGGACTTGAAAGGGTAAAGCCAGATTGGAGATGCAGTTATAACTCTCAAAGAAAGTTGGGTCAAGTGTGTTTTTTCTAAAGAAAGCAGCTGCTATTACTTAGAGCAGGAGAGGGCCTGTGGAGAGAGGAATATTTAAGATGTCGTCTAAAGTGAGAGACAGGAAGGGAATTTAGGCTGCTAATAATTTATTGGAAAGAAGGTTAAGGGAGATTGATAACTATCTTTGTGTTGTTTATACATTTATCTATTGTAATCTAAATCTTTGCCAGTTTTTCAGCTTAATATCATGATTTAACTGTAAAATAAATTTAATAGTTGCTTTGATCTGTAGTTGCTGGGCCACAGTTTCCATTTTGAAAATGTGAGACCTTGGGTGAGATTTTTCTCCTCCACTGTGTGCTTCACGGAGGTGGGAAGAGGCGCACACTCGTTGGCAGCAGGGCCATAAGATCCCACCGCAGCAAAAGTGATATGAGGAATCTTTTTCACTCAGAGGATGGTTGGAGTCTGGAATGAACTTCCTGAGAGGATGGTGGAGGCAGATTCGATCGAGGTATTCAAAAGGGAATTGGATTGCTATCTGAAAAGAAAGAATGTACAAGATTACAGGGATAGGCAGGGGATTGGAACTAGGTAGAATGCCCTTTCAGAGAGCCAGTGCAGACTCAATGGGCTAAATGGATTCCTGCACTGAAAAAATTCTGTAATTCACTGATTCATCCAGCCCACCTCCACATCTGGCAGCCTCTTCAGTTCTTCCTGGGTCACCCGCTCCAACTTTTAATCTAGCCCTACCCCCAGATCAAAAAGTTAACATCTGGGCAGCCATTTCTAGAATTCAGGTTTGCAGAGCTGGGAACTCTCCTCACTCTGCTCACCTGATTTAGGGACAAACTTCCAGGCCATGCTTTGTGATTTGCCAAGTCATGGAGTTGTTATGGTGCAGAAAGAGGCTATTTGGCCCATTGAGTTCATCCTGGCTCTCTGTAGAACAATCCAATCAGTCCTATTCTTCTGCTCTATCTCCCAGCCTTGCAAGTTTATTTCTCTCAAGTGCCGATCCAATTTCCTTCTGAAATGATTTATCATCTCTGTTTCCACTACCTTTGTGGGCAACAGGTTCTACCTCATTACCAATCACTGTCCATAGCTTTTCTCTGTCCACAAGTTCTTGTACCATCAGCTAATGGCAATTTGTTTCTCCTTGTCCACCTTATCCAACCTATATTGATCTTGTACACCTTGACCAAATCCCCCCCTCAATCTCCAAGGAAACAACTCTAGCTTTTCAAATCTAATCTTGTAGCTAAATTCCATCATCCTCAAACCATTCTGGTAAATCTCCTTTACACCCTCCAAAGGACCCCCATATCTTTCCAAAAATGTGACAAACAGAACTGGACACAATAATCTAGTTATGGCCTAACTGGATCTTTATAGCTGCTGAGTCTGGATCTATGTTCCATTGTGCTGTGAATGTCAGGGGTGGTCCCTTGGTTGGGACATTGTGTTACAAGTATTTAAGAAAGATGGGAGTCAGACACCAATTCCTCTGACCTCTGCTCCCTGTTTTACATCGGGCAAACACCTAATTGCAGAAGAACCAAGTGGGTCTGGAGCTTAGTGCACAGCCCCGCTTTGTTTGGAGAACCTGAGAAGTGGTCGACAGCAAGACTGTTGGTTATAGGATAAACTATGTGAGGATCGCTACTCACTTTTGTTCTTGGCAGCATTTGCAGAATTCTCAGAATTCTCCCAGCCATACAACAAACTCTGAAAGCAATTTTTGCCAAACGCCTTTTGAATTGGTACAATCCTGGGACATTATTCCATTATATTAACAAATCCATCACAAGTACAGTATGTCTTGAAGTAAAAGTTTCAAATGTATTTTTGATGTTATAAATCAGTGAACGATTTGAAAATCGTTCCGTCACTAATGGCGAAATAGCAGTTTGGCAAGTATGATTGATAAAATAACACATTAGTAAGAGTGGTCAGATGAAATTCTAATGCCCAAGTTGTATGCATTAAATGTTAGCCTTGGATCAGTGGCAGCACTCGTACTTCTGAGGCAGAAGGTTGTGGATTTAAAACACACCTCAAACTTTCGCAGGTAATCTAGCTGACACACAAGTCTTGCCAGCCACACGGCGATGAGAAAGGAGGTGGGGAAACCTGAAAAGTAGCGGGAGCCATGCCAGGAGAGTTTTGGATGGAGTTTCTCCGCAGTGAGCTTTTCCCATTGGTGGGCAAGACTGCGGGAGCATCTGACAACACTGCAACAATTCACTTTCAGTGCCAACCTCTCAATACTGCAGCTCACTCTACTGCAATCAAACACACAGCCTATCCTGACACAGTTCACACTCACATTCATTCTACAAGAGTGTGCACTCAACCTATTTTACAACATTCAAAGTAACAGCCCTTTCTGGGAAATTCAGGCTCATCCCACAATGTTTCACACTCAACTCTGCACCCACCTCCACCCACCCCTCACCCGCCACATTCAATTACACTCATGACAGTGGCATGATACGGTGAGTGTGAAATAAGATAGAATAGACTGTGTGAGCAAATTATTGTCTAATAGAGTATAAGTGTGATTAGTTCAAAATTGGCTGTGTCTGTATTATTTACAGATACAGAGTGTTAATTATGGTAGGAGGAGCAATTGTTAAATGTGATGAGATGGGCTAAAGGGGGTGAATCATTGGAGCGTGATGCGGAGGCTGGAATGAAGTGCAATGGACGTGAGAATGAAATGTTCTGAGGAGGATAGCAAACAGGAAATAGGGAATGGAACTGAGCTTGGGAATTATTGTACACTGGGCTGTGAGTATGAACTATACGCAGGGCTGTGAGTGTGCATTGCTGTACACTGAGCTGTGAGTGTGCATTGCTGTACACTGAGCTGTGAGTGTGCGTTGTTGTACACTGGGCTGTGAGTGTGCGTTGTTGTACACTGAGCTGTGAGTGTGCGTTGTTGTACACTGAGCTGTGAGTGTGCATTGCTGTACACTGGGCTGTGAGTGTGCATTGCTGTACACTGAGCTGTGAGTGTGCATTGCTGTACACTGGGCTGTGAGTGTGCGTTGTTGTACACTGGGCTGTGAGTGTGCATTGCTGTACACTGGGCTGTGAGTGTGCGTTGTTGTACACTGGGCTGTGAGTGTGCGTTGTTGTACACTGGGCTGTGAGTGTGCATTGCTGTACACTGGGCTGTGAGTGTGCGTTGTTGTACACTGGGCTGTGAGTGTGCGTTGTTGTACACTGGGCTGTGAGTGTGCGTTGTTGTACACTGGGCTGTGAGTGTGCATTGTTGTACACTGGGCTGTGAGTGTGCGTTGTTGTACACTGAGCTGTGAGTGTGCGTTGTTGTACACTGGGCTGTGAGTGTGCATTGCTGTACACTGGGCTGTGAGTGTGCGTTGTTGTACACTGAGCTGTGAGTGTGCGTTGTTGTACACTGAGCTGTGAGTGTGCATTGCTGTACACTGGGCTGTGAGTGTGCGTTGTTGTACACTGGGCTGTGAGTGTGCATTGCTGTACACTGGGCTGTGAGTGTGCATTGCTGTACACTGGGCTGTGAGTGTGCATTGTTGTACACTGGGCTGTGAGTGTGCGTTGCTGTACACTGGGCTGTGAGTGTGCATTGCTGTACACTGGGCTGTGAGTGTGCATTGTTGTACACTGGGCTGTGAGTGTGCATTGTTGTACACTGGGCTGTGAGTGTGCGTTGTTGTACACTGGGCTGTGAGTGTGCGTTGTTGTACACTGAGCTGTGAGTGTGCGTTGTTGTACACTGGGCTGTGAGTGTGCGTTGCTGTACACTGAGCTGTGAGTGTGCGTTGTTGTACACTGGGCTGTGAGTGTGCGTTGTTGTACACTGGGCTGTGAGTGTGCATTGCTGTACACTGGGCTGTGAGTGTGCGTTGTTGTACACTGGGCTGTGAGTGTGCGTTGCTGTACACTGAGCTGTGAGTGTGCATTGCTGTACACTGGGCTGTGAGTGTGCGTTGCTGTACACTGAGCTGTGAGTGTGCGTTGTTGTACACTGAGCTGTGAGTGTGCATTGCTGTACACTGGGCTGTGAGTGTGCATTGCTGTACACTGGGCTGTGAGTGTGCATTGTTGTACACTGAGCTGTGAGTGTGCGTTGTTGTACACTGGGCTGTGAGTGTGCGTTGTTGTACACTGGGCTGTGAGTGTGCGTTGTTGTACACTGAGCTGTGAGTGTGCGTTGTTGTACACTGAGCTGTGAGTGTGCGTTGTTGTACACTGGGCTGTGAGTGTGCGTTGTTGTACACTGGGCTGTGAGTGTGCGTTGTTGTACACTGGGCTGTGAGTGTGCGTTGTTGTACACTGAGCTGTGAGTGTGCATTGCTGTACACTGAGCTGTGAGTGTGCGTTGTTGTACACTGGGCTGTGAGTGTGCGTTGTTGTACACTGAGCTGTGAGTGTGCGTTGTTGTACACTGGGCTGTGAGTGTGCGTTGTTGTACACTGGGCTGTGAGTGTGCGTTGTTGTACACTGGGCTGTGAGTGTGCGTTGTTGTACACTGGGCTGTGAGTGTGCGTTGTTGTACACTGAGCTGTGAGTGTGCGTTGTTGTACACTGGGCTGTGAGTGTGCGTTGTTGTACACTGGGCTGTGAGTGTGCGTTGTTGTACACTGGGCTGTGAGTGTGCGTTGCTGTACACTGAGCTGTGAGTGTGCATTGCTGTACACTGGGCTGTGAGTGTGCGTTGTTGTACACTGAGCTGTGAGTGTGCATTGTTGTACACTGAGCTGTGAGTGTGCGTTGTTGTACACTGAGCTGTGAGTGTGCGTTGTTGTACACTGAGCTGTGAGTGTGCATTGCTGTACACTGGGCTGTGAGTGTGCGTTGTTGTACACTGAGCTGTGAGTGTGCATTGCTGTACACTGGGCTGTGAGTGTGCGTTGTTGTACACTGAGCTGTGAGTGTGCATTGCTGTACACTGGGCTGTGAGTGTGCGTTGTTGTACACTGAGCTGTGAGTGTGCATTGCTGTACACTGGGCTGTGAGTGTGCATTGTTGTACACTGGGCTGTGAGTGTGCATTGTTGTACACTGAGCTGTGAGTGTGCATTGTTGTACACTGGGCTGTGAGTGTGCATTGTTGTACACTGGGCTGTGAGTGTGCATTGTTGTACACTGAGCTGTGAGTGTGCATTGTTGTACACTGGGCTGTGAGTGTGCATTGTTGTACACTGGGCTGTGAGTGTGCGTTGTTGTACACTGAGCTGTGAGTGTGCATTGCTGTACACTGGGCTGTGAGTGTGCATTGTTGTACACTGGGCTGTGAGTGTGCATTGTTGTACACTGGGCTGTGAGTGTGCGTTGTTGTACACTGAGCTGTGAGTGTGCGTTGTTGTACACTGGGCTGTGAGTGTGCGTTGTTGTACACTGGGCTGTGAGTGTGCGTTGTTGTACACTGGGCTGTGAGTGTGCGTTGTTGTACACTGGGCTGTGAGTGTGCATTGTTGTACACTGGGCTGTGAGTGTGCATTGTTGTACACTGGGCTGTGAGTGTGCATTGCTGTACACTGGGCTGTGAGTGTGCATTGTTGTACACTGGGCTGTGAGTGTGCGTTGTTGTACACTGGGCTGTGAGTGTGCGTTGTTGTACACTGGGCTGTGAGTGTGCATTGTTGTACACTGGGCTGTGAGTGTGCATTGTTGTACACTGGGCTGTGAGTGTGCATTGTTGTACACTGGGCTGTGAGTGTGCATTGCTGTACACTGGGCTGTGAGTGTGCGTTGTTGTACACTGAGCTGTGAGTGTGCATTGCTGTACACTGGGCTGTGAGTGTGCGTTGTTGTACACTGAGCTGTGAGTGTGCGTTGCTGTACACTGGGCTGTGAGTGTGCGTTGTTGTACACTGAGCTGTGAGTGTGCGTTGTTGTACACTGGGCTGTGAGTGTGCGTTGTTGTACACTGGGCTGTGAGTGTGCATTGCTGTACACTGAGCTGTGAGTGTGCGTTGTTGTACACTGGGCTGTGAGTGTGCGTTGCTGTACACTGGGCTGTGAGTGTGCGTTGTTGTACACTGAGCTGTGAGTGTGCATTGCTGTACACTGGGCTGTGAGTGTGCGTTGCTGTACACTGGGCTGTGAGTGTGCGTTGCTGTACACTGGGCTGTGAGTGTGCGTTGTTGTACACTGAGCTGTGAGTGTGCATTGCTGTACACTGGGCTGTGAGTGTGCGTTGCTGTACACTGGGCTGTGAGTGTGCGTTGTTGTACACTGGGCTGTGAGTGTGCGTTGTTGTACACTGAGCTGTGAGTGTGCGTTGTTGTACACTGAGCTGTGAGTGTGCGTTGCTGTACACTGGGCTGTGAGTGTGCGTTGTTGTACACTGAGCTGTGAGTGTGCATTGCTGTACACTGAGCTGTGAGTGTGCATTGCTGTACACTGGGCTGTGAGTGTGCGTTGTTGTACACTGGGCTGTGAGTGTGCGTTGCTGTACACTGAGCTGTGAGTGTGCGTTGTTGTACACTGAGCTGTGAGTGTGCGTTGTTGTACACTGGGCTGTGAGTGTGCGTTGTTGTACACTGGGCTGTGAGTGTGCATTGCTGTACACTGAGCTGTGAGTGTGCGTTGTTGTACACTGGGCTGTGAGTGTGCGTTGTTGTACACTGGGCTGTGAGTGTGCGTTGTTGTACACTGGGCTGTGAGTGTGCGTTGCTGTACACTGGGCTGTGAGTGTGCGTTGTTGTACACTGAGCTGTGAGTGTGCATTGCTGTACACTGGGCTGTGAGTGTGCGTTGCTGTACACTGGGCTGTGAGTGTGCGTTGTTGTACACTGGGCTGTGAGTGTGCGTTGTTGTACACTGAGCTGTGAGTGTGCGTTGTTGTACACTGAGCTGTGAGTGTGCGTTGCTGTACACTGGGCTGTGAGTGTGCGTTGTTGTACACTGAGCTGTGAGTGTGCATTGCTGTACACTGAGCTGTGAGTGTGCATTGCTGTACACTGGGCTGTGAGTGTGCGTTGTTGTACACTGGGCTGTGAGTGTGCGTTGCTGTACACTGGGCTGTGAGTATGAACTATACGCAGGGCTGTGAGTGTGCGTTGCTGTACACTGAGCTGTGAGTGTGCGTTGTTGTACACTGAGCTGTGAGTGTGCATTGCTGTACACTGGGCTGTGAGTGTGCATTGCTGTACACTGGGCTGTGAGTGTGCGTTGTTGTACACTGAGCTGTGAGTGTGCGTTGTTGTACACTGAGCTGTGAGTGTGCGTTGTTGTACACTGAGCTGTGAGTGTGCGTTGTTGTACACTGGGCTGTGAGTGTGCGTTGCTGTACACTGGGCTGTGAGTGTGCGTTGCTGTACACTGGGCTGTGAGTGTGCATTGCTGTACACTGAGCTGTGAGTGTGCATTGCTGTACACTGGGCTGTGAGTGTGCGTTGTTGTACACTGGGCTGTGAGTGTGCGTTGTTGTACACTGAGCTGTGAGTGTGCATTGTTGTACACTGGGCTGTGAGTGTGCATTGTTGTACACTGAGCTGTGAGTGTGCGTTGTTGTACACTGGGCTGTGAGTGTGCGTTGCTGTACACTGGGCTGTGAGTGTGCGTTGTTGTACACTGGGCTGTGAGTGTGCATTGCTGTACACTGAGCTGTGAGTGTGCGTTGTTGTACACTGGGCTGTGAGTGTGCATTGCTGTACACTGGGCTGTGAGTGTGCATTGTTGTACACTGGGCTGTGAGTGTGCGTTGTTGTACACTGAGCTGTGAGTGTGCGTTGTTGTACACTGAGCTGTGAGTGTGCATTGCTGTACACTGAGCTGTGAGTGTGCGTTGTTGTACACTGGGCTGTGAGTGTGCATTGCTGTACACTGGGCTGTGAGTGTGCATTGTTGTACACTGGGCTGTGAGTGTGCGTTGTTGTACACTGGGCTGTGAGTGTGCGTTGTTGTACACTGGGCTGTGAGTGTGCGTTGTTGTACACTGGGCTGTGAGTGTGCGTTGTTGTACACTGGGCTGTGAGTGTGCGTTGTTGTACACTGAGCTGTGAGTGTGCGTTGCTGTACACTGAGCTGTGAGTGTGCATTGCTGTACACTGAGCTGTGAGTGTGCGTTGTTGTACACTGGGCTGTGAGTGTGCATTGTTGTACACTGGGCTGTGAGTGTGCGTTGTTGTACACTGAGCTGTGAGTGTGCGTTGCTGTACACTGAGCTGTGAGTGTGCGTTGCTGTACACTGGGCTGTGAGTGTGCATTGCTGTACACTGGGCTGTGAGTGTGCATTGCTGTACACTGGGCTAAGCAGTTGTTGTAAAGACTTGCCAGAATTTATTTCAGTTGGGGTAGAATAGTGTCCTCATTTTTGGATCAAAGGCAAGGGCCTGGATGGCAACTTGGTGATGATGGTTATCTGATACTGCCCTAGCTTATGAGTCCAATGTGTTGACGCAGCAGTAAAGCAATGGAGTGTTGGAATGAAGCTCACATCCCAACTAAATTCAGGACAGAAAAACTCATTGGCATTCCGCAAGAGAACAGGAGGTTCTTTCCAATATATCACTAGTGCAGTGTCAAAAATAATTACAGCCAGCACCACCATCTTCTCCTGCAAAAATATCTCAAATAGACATCCTCGAGAAGAGAGGAAGAGGCTGTAAATGTCAAGCTTTGAACAGTGCATAAAGAAGCTACAGCAGCAAGCTCAGACATATATTCTGAAATGACTTATCAGGGAAACCTTCAGTCTTGTGTGATCCGCCTCCTGGAACTACACTTTGTACATCAAAGCTTGCCACTCACTATCCATTATCAACAGAACACAAATAAGACAAAAGTAATACATGTCCAAGTCAGGCTGGTGCTTGACTTGGAGAAGAACTTTGAGGCGCAGATATTCCCACAGTTTTGCTGAGTTTGTGCTTCACAGTAGAAGATATGACAGCACATGGAGATGCTGCCAAATCAAAATTTGTTTTTTTATCTCAACCAGGTGTGTATCTGTATGCTAACGAATGATAATAGAGGATGTTATTGTATAACAGGTTGAGGAGATACTTTGGTTGTCCTTTGCTCTTCAGGTGCCAGGGTGCTTCGCCTCTGTTCCTCCATGTACTGTTGGAGCTCATCTCCCTTCTGCACAGATAAAGAGTACAACATTAAGGATATTGCCTCCATTCTGTTCACCCTTCTAGGGTTGCTACCAACTAATAGCAAGATGGGTGATATGCCAGAGGTTGCTTTTGTTGTGCCTGCCGCACAGTCTGTTTTAATCCTTATACGGTGGACAAATAACTGCGAGTTGATGTCTTGTTAGTACAACCAATATTTATTTAAGACACACAATCAATAATCACCCACCCAACCAACAATAAGTTGTCTTACGGAAAATACCAGAATTCGAGTCCAATACAAGACCTTGACTTAACTTTGCGAGACTGGCAAGTACCCAGGCAGATATTGGTCTTTATCTGTGCGCTGGTCTCGGTCGTCCTCTGCGTAGTCTGGTCCTTTGGTCTGGTCTGGCCCTCTGGCGCTGGTCTTCCTTCCTTCTCGGGTGTGGTGGCTCTCCTCGTGCTGGTTGTCGTTGGTGATGGTCACCATTGTTGTAGCTCGTTCATGGGGTCAGAGAGAGAGATTCTTGGTTGTGCAGCATCCTTTATACCCCGTTGAGTTTCGTGCCCCTTTTGGCCATTGCCAATCAATCACCCTGATCGATAAAGTCCAATCGGGTGCTGCCACACCAATCTCTGGGTGTGTCCCCAACGGCCATGTCTGCAGGTGCTGGGGGCACGTAGAGGTCACACCTCCCTTCCAAATAAGGGGTTACGGCACCCCTATGTCTGGTAAACAACCCAGTTTGACCAGAAAGTCTCTTTTGTCCTGGAGATGACCCATATCCTGTGTATTCACCCGTCAGGGTTGCAGCCTGTTTATCTCTGTCTGTTAGGCTGCAGCCGGTCATTTTAGTTCTTGCCCAATTGTCCCAGAGTGCTTTACAAATCGCCATTTTAGATGGCTCATTTGGCCACACTTTCATGCAGCACATGAATCAGTTAAGAACTGTGTGTGCATGTATTTGAGTTTTATTTTCCTTCACATCCAGCGTGAACTGATGCACATGCGAGATTTGGGGACCCGGCTTTGAATCCCATCGTGACAGATAGTGAAATTTGAATTCAATAAAAACCTGGAATTAGAAGTCGAATGCTGACCATGAAACCATTGTCAATTGTCATTAAAAACCCATCTGGTTCACTAATGTCCTTTAGGGAAGGAAATCTGCCATCCTTACCTGGTCTGGCCTACATGTGACTCTAGACCCACAGCATTGTGGTTGACTCTCAAATGCCCTCTGAAATGGGGGCAGTTAGGGATGGGCAATAAATACTGGCCAGCCAGCAACACCCACATCCTGTAAAATGAATTTTAAACTAATTTTTAAAAAATACTCTCCACTGCATCCTCCTCATGAGGTGTTAGAAAACAGAGGTCAGCTGGAATAGTCTGTGTTCACTGGGCTTGAGGGTGATCTTCTTCATGAGGAGTGTATGGTTTCTTCCCAGTGCTCCAGTTTCCTCCCACAGTCCAAAGATGTGCAGGTTAGGTTGATTGGCCATTCTAATTTACCCCTTACTGTCCCAAGATGTGTAGGTTAGCTGGATTAGCCATGGCATATGTGTGGGATTACAGGGATAGGGCAGGTGAGAGGGCCTGGATAAAATACACTGTCAGAGAATCAATGCAGATTTGATGGGCTGAATGGCCTCTTTTGCACTCTAAGGATTCTATGATTCTATGAATGTATTCTTATACATTTTGAAATGAAGAATGACAAATGAAGGAGAACGTCAAAGTGTCAGGTCTGAAAAAGTTGCCCTCATTTGAGGAAGTAAGGAAAATATTTTGCTTTGCATTCATATAGCACATTTCACAGCCACCAAAGTACTTTGTTTTGAACAGATAACTGTAGGACCATTAGTACAGGGTTGAAGATAAGAAGTCACAAAATGCTGCCTTTTTCCGAAACTGTCTGGGGTAGACTTATCGGGCAGAATTTTCCCCTCCCGCCTGCCAAGGGAATCGTAGTGGGTGGACAGGGCCATGCAAAGGTCCATTGACCTGGGGAGAGCACAGCCGGAAAATCCCACCAATCTTCTAGGATCCTTTGTGCTGACTTGGCTGGAATGTTTATATGATGTAAGGAATGTTAAATTCTAGTCGTTTTTGCTGTCTTCACCTTTGTTCACTTTCAAACTCCTCAGAAACTTCCAGAAACCAGTATTTGATCAGCTTCAGCCATTTTATCAGTCCAGCAATTGTCCAATTTGAGAACAAGAGCAAAACTAAATCATTTTATAATGTAGCCATGTTGACAGAAATAAAGATATATTTTTCTTCTTGCCTCTTGGATGGGACAATCACAGGATTTTCCAGCCCCGCCATGGCAGGCTCCCGTTATGAGGATGTCGCGAGACAGCTAACAGTCCATCAAATTCAGTGGGATTGGAAGATGCCGGCGGTGGACAGGGCTGGAAAATTCTGGCCAGTGAGTTGAATGTCAAAAACCCCTATCCTACTTTTATAAACATTGATGTTTTAATAAGACAGCTGATTGTCAGTTCTTGCTTGACATCAAAAATCTTTTATAGCAAATCCAGTTGCCCAATTAGTGGTTTTAATTGAGTTCAGTTGAGCTTTTAGTGCTAGAGGGGATATACTGGGCTGTTGTGTAGAATGAGTCACCACTCTGAGCTGGAGTCTATCGGAACTTCACTCCCGTTTGGTATCTGTGCCAGTGTCGGGTGTCAGAGATGCATTACACACTGAGCCTCTGGGACTACATTAAGCAGCCAGTTGGTAAACATTAATAAGTCCCCGTCATTCACTGCAGTTGCTCTGCTGAGTTGACTCTAATGGGAGAAAATGGACACCCGTGAAAGTCAGCCTGACTGATTCATTTAAAATAAGGATTCCTCATGATTAGTTGCAAAAGCTAAAAACCCATTGCCTTAGTTACCTGTTATTTACCTTTATAGGTTCAAATGAGTCTTATTACCTGCACCTCCTTCACAAATCCAAGAGTTAAGTAATGATGTTTGGACAAAAAACAATGATGAAATTAATATTTTGATGAACATATTTGACTAAAATTGATTTTATTTATGAGCTTCTGATGACAGCTCATTAACCTGAACCATTAACTGTTTCTTTCTCTGCAGATGCTGCCTCACTTGCTGAGTGCAGTCTAGAATTTTCAGTTCGTAGTTTCCTCTCCCCTAGTGCTGGCTCTGAATATTTGATATAGAATAACTCTTATATTGTCTCTGTTCCCTCTCCTCACCTAAATGATTATAAATGTGATTCTATCTCATCGCTTGCATTTAACAAATTCATTCTGCTGCTTCAGATTGATCCTTCATTCTTTAAGGCCGATCTGTATTTCTTTAATAGCTTCCACACCAGAGGAGTAATTATTTTCAAATTTGCTTTACCAGAGGGCTCAACTCACACATGAGAAATGCACAGTGGAAACGCAGGCATGAGACCAGTTATGATTAATGGCCTTGTGTGTCGCACACACCTTATATTTTCAGTATGTGCTTGAAATATTACTTCCACTCTCCCTAACCCTCTCCCTCCCCATCTCATAGAGAAATGCTGCAGACCAATGTGTGCAATGATCTAAGTGCAGAGATATCAGTGTGAGCCGCACGGTGGCAAAATGGTTAGCACTGCTGCCTCATGGCGCCAAGAACCTGGGTTCAATTCTGGCTTCAGGTCACTGCCTGTGTGATGTTTACACCTTCTACCCGTGCCTGCATAGGTTTCCTCCCACACTCCAAAGATGTGTGGGTGAGTTTGATTAGCCATGCTAAATTGCCCCTAAGTGTCAGGGGGACAAGCAGGGTAAATACCGTATGGTTACAGGGATAGGACCTGGGTGGGATTGTTGTCGGTGCAGGCTCGATGGGCCGAATGGCCTCCTTCTGTACTGTGGGGATTCTAAATTCTCTCAAAGTTCCAACTGGATAAGAAGGGAACAGTTTTGTCACCGGACAAACAATCCAAATGCCGACACAAAGGCTGAGATTTTCTGGCCTTGCTGTGGCAGGACCCGCCATGAGGATGAGGGTCCCAGTCAAAAATCCACTGACTTTTGATGGACTGGATGCTTCCAGTGGTAAGCAAGGTTGAAAAAACCTGTTCGAGGTGACATGAGTTCATAATCATACCAGTGAGTGAGTAATTTAAATTGAATTAATTAAATAAATCTGGATTTAAAAAGTCAGTATCAGCAATCATACTGATTGCTACCAGATTTGCATAAAAACCCATTTGACTCTCCAATGTCCTGTGGGGAAGGAAACCTGCCAACCTGATCTGGTCTGGTCTTTAAGTGACTCCAGACCAACAGCAATATAGTTGACCTTTAACTGCCCTCAGAAATGGCACTCTCTCTCCTTAGATTCTGCCAGACCTGCTGAGTACATAGCAAATCACTCAGTTGTATTCAAGAAGGTGGCTCACCGTCATCTTTTTCAAGAGCAATTTGGGATGGACAGTGAATGTTGGACTTGCCAGTGACACTCACACCCCATGGATGAATTTTTAAAAAAAGAGCAGGGTGCATGATCAATAATGTTACGTTGCTCTTGTAAAAGCCCGTGTCACATTGGTAAGTTACGGGAAGCGTGTGCGTGTGTGCGTATTTGAGTGTATTTGCCCTGAGCTTGCACTTAATCACTAGGCTTGCACTGGAAACAGGGGCCGCAACCATATTCCTTCATCATCACTGGGTCAAAATCCTGGAACTCTCTCCTTAACATCACCATGTTTGTGTCTACATCACATGAACTGTAGCAGTTCAAGAAAGCAGCTCACCAGCACCTTCTCACGGATAATCAGGGATGGAGGACAATAAATGCTATCCTTGCTATTAATGCTCCATGAACAAATAGGAAAACTGTCCTTGAATCACAGCTGGAAGAAAATGTATTTCAAACACAGATTTAGGGTGACAGGTTTAGAGTTTAAGAATACAAACAAACTACTGCGGATGCTGGAATCTGAAACCAAAAGAGAAAATGCTGGAAAATCTCAGCAGGTCTGGCAGCGTCTGTAAGGAGAGAAAAGAGCTGATGTTTCGAGACCAGATGACCCTTTGTCAAAGCTGGGTTTTTTTTAGGGGGATAAAGTAGGGGAAAGAGCGGGGAGGGGGAAGAAAGAAAATGTAGAGAACAATAAAAAAAAAATAGAATGAAAACAAAGGGGTTGAGAGCAAATCATCTGAATTCGATGTTGAGACCGGAAGGCTGTAATGTGCAGAGCTGGAAGATGAGATGCTGTTCCTCCAGTTTGCATTGAGCTTCACTGGAACATTGCAGCAACAGTAAGAAGTTTAACAACACCAGGTTAAAGCCCAACAGGTTTATTTGGTAGCAAAAGCCACACAAGCTTTAGGAGCCCCAAGCCCCTTCTTCAGGTGAATGTTTTGGACCTTGGATGGCTTTGACAAAGGGTCATCTGGACTCGAAATGTCAGCTCTTTTCTCTCCTTACAGATGCTGCCAGACCTGCTGAGATTTTCCAGCATTTTCCTTTTTGGTTAGAGTTGAAGAATGTCAGTCAGTCTGCTCAAAACCTATCAAAAAGTTACTCTTATTCCCCATGGAATATAATATTGTGGCCCATTCTCCGAGCCATGCTGCAGATGTTCTCCTATTTCTTCTTCTCCTGAGGGAGTTGATTTCTCTCTGGATATGGTTCCACTGGCACTACCTCTCTCTGAGGCCCTGCCTTAGTGATCTTCAACAATGCATGATGGCGAGCTCCTTACTCTGGACTGCAGACAGCAGCGCAGTTGATGAGAGTCACTCATTATGTTTCTTCAGGGCTGCTGAATAATTATGAGGAATAGGAGGCCAGGCAAAATGTATCCTCCCAGAAAACCTTAGACAATTGTTGCAAACGTTCACCATACCACTGCTTTAATGTCAGTTGACTCAATACAGAGTGGGGCGGGTCAAACTTAGTTAATGTATCTTTCTACTACTATGGAGGTGCCATAACTAATTACAAAATATAGAACTGGGTGGAGGATCAGCAGGCATGAGGGTAACAACATAAAGAACTAGATAATGAGTATGGTATTCTTAGGCTGAAGGTAGGGCCTACTTTTTATCACCTGTAAAAACAAGTTGGTAAGCCTAATTGTTTTTGAGAATGAGTTTGCATAATGATAGTTGCTTTCACCGGGTGGCATGGTGGCACAGTGAACGCCAGGGACCCGGGTTCAATTCCAGCCTTAGGTCACTGGCTGCACAGAGTTTACATGTTCTCCCCATGTCTGCGCGGGTTACCTCCGGGTGCTCTGATTTCCTCCCACACTCCAGAGATGTGCAGGTTAGGTTGATTGGCCATGACAAATTGCCCCTCAGCCTCAGGGGGGTTAGCAGGGTAAATACATGGGGTTACGGGGATAGGGCCTGAGTGGAATTGTTGCCAGTGCAGTCTTGATGGACCAAATGGCTTCCTTCTGTACTGTAGGGATCCTATGATTCTAAATGAGCACCATGAAAGGTTGGCAAATGTTTTTAATCATGACCGTGAAACGTGATGATGTGAACTAAGTTAATACGAGTATCCCAGTATTTTCATGTGGTAAAAGGATGTGAAAAATGCTTGTGTAACGACAATGCCATCTCATCGCTGCTTTGACCCAGCTTTGCCCATGAACAAGTGCAGCAAAACCTCTCCAGACTGCATCTCAGACAAGTGTCTGCCACTGGCTCACTAAAATAGATCTTGCTGTCAGCTGTTAAACACATTAGGACAAATCTCAAATCCATCTGTATCTAAGATGTACAATATGTGCCCGAATGGCTTAAATTAACACAGAATCTGCATTGGATGAGTCATTTAGAAAGAATATGTTTGATCATTGTGAACTTCTTACAGTAGGAATCAAAAGATATGAAAACATTGTACTCCAGGGAAATATTGAAGAGCCTTTGGAAAATAGGATGAATCAGTTTTATTCATTATCTTATCAGCCTATCTAAGAAATTCAATGCCCTGAAAACATAGAAACAGATTTTTTTAAGCACAGCAAGCAGTTAATTTAACCTTTCTGCTCTCTGCTGGATGTGGCTTCTCTCAGCTGTTGACTTGCATCCTTCTGTTTTCCTTGAACGTACACACCTTCCTCAAAAGAACAGTGCTGGGATGTTACTGTGCTGAGCAGAACCAGAGCAGAGCATGATCACAATCTGCATGCTCTAGATAGGCACATGAACAGGTGGGGAATAGAGGGATACAGGCGGTTGGTCTAGATAGGCCAATGTGATTGGCGCAGCTTGGTGGGCCGAAAGGCCTGATCCTGTGCTGTACTTTTCTTTGCTCTTTGCTCTGACGAACGTGCCATGGAAGAAAGGCCTCGTCTTAAACAGCCGCAAATGTTAGATACATGTCTGACAAATCAGTTTGTTCAGGTATCTCTGACCAGGGTATTTGAATGGACCTGGGCAAGTTAAACAACATCCCGCAATGCCTATCCCGCGGGATAAGGACGTCCTCCGGAGATGACTCGGGCCCTTTAACTTCCTGCCCCCTTTCATTTGGGGTTTCACTCAAACAAATGGCACCATTGAGCGATCTGCTGAAAAAGGTGCTCCTTTCCTTTGGCAGAAAGACCACCTGTCAGGGGTGGATTTACAATGGAACACACTGCCTGGGCACAGGGACCTGGATTATAAGGGTGGGGTGGGGGGTGGGGATGCAAAATGCAGGATAATCCCAGAACACTGATGGCCTGCCTAATATTTGAAAAATGTGGTAAGGAGAAAGAGGGACAGTGTAAGGTTGTGGCGGAGAGCAAAAGGGTGAGGGGAGAGTGTGAAGGGTGAGGGGAAATGGGGGCCCAGAAATGAACGTGAGCACAGGGCCCAACTAACTGTAAATCCACCTCTGCCACCAGTGCATCTTTGTCTAATTGAAGACTTTACTGAGAGAAAACACCTCAATTCTTCAGTTGTACGATCCAGTGGAGATTTTCATGCTGGAGGTTGATGTCTTGCAGAAGGGTCTGTTTGTTACAAAAGTGGAGGCCAGTTACCTCTGAGCCCAGGCTAATTACTTGAATATTGAGAAAGAAACATTAGTTCTTGTTTACAGTATTACATGCGCCCACACATTCCTCTTTGGTAAGAGCTTTGTGGTGGAAACTAATCACAAGCCTCTGGAAATGATTTGAAGGGAGCTTTTGTGCTTGCTGGTAAAAATACAAGAGTATGATTGAGACTTGAGGTGTAAACTGGGAAAGCTGGGCTACTTGCCCAACCTTCCTCACCAGCTAATTCAAGGTCAGAACTTTTCATTCTTCGTAAGATTCCTGCACTCACATGGGCAAAGATTGCCACTGATCTATTCCATGTTAATGACAGCGAATACCTCTCTCGGATTCCTTTTCAAAGTATTTGATCACCTGATGGCTACATGACACATCGAGTACTACGTTAGCAAACACTCTGAGTACAAACTCCTGGGAGGTGGGGTGATTTCTGATCTCAGTACAGTGAGAAATAGTTGTGTGGCATATGTCAGATATGGAGTGTTATACAATCTTTACCTCATTATCTACATTCCCATGGTGCATTCACACAGTCAAATCACTTACTGCCAATTGCCAGCAGACAGGTCAATATTTGCATGTTGCTATGCTCCACCCTCATGCAAATCCATTGTGTTCCATCCCAACCGAGGTTATGTTCTGGTTCCAGATCCATGCCGAGCTTCCTAATTGCCATCATTCCATCTACCCTGAAGTGAGGGATGATGTTTTGGAACAACGGGGGAAGATGAAAGAGATACACAATAATCATGCTGGAAGTGAGCATTCCAAATAATTGAAGGACAACAGGTCACGATAGAGAATCCTGTAATGGTCCATTGAGTACTGTACAATTTCCAGGGTTCAACCAGAACCATGCTCATATGAGGTTACTAGTTATACTTGTGCTATGTTGCATTTGAATAGAGGTCAGATCGGGAGAATCTTTGATCCCAGATCAATGGAAGACAATGGCAAACTAGATGAGATGGAAGATGGAGTCTCGAGCTGAGTCTATGCATTCTACTTCCACAGAGAAGAGTCTGTGCAAATGTGGATTCCAAGAACCGTCATTCTGATCTGGCTGGTTGACTAAACTACTTTAACATTATCATGACTGATTAGTCTAGATGTTTCTGTCACTGTTTTGTACTGTATATATCTATCTCATGTTAATGTTGTTGCATTGCATGTAATTAACTTCTATATATTTCAGGGGGATAAGTTTTTATTGGGATGATGTTTTTAAGGGTGATGTTGTGGTACACCTTTAAGAGGTGTGGTTTTGTTTCTAATGTACAGCAGTGTAAGGGATGCGATGTAACACGCTATATGATTTCTGTATGTTTGCAGTCTGAAGAAGATACCTGTACTGTGAAGACTGATGTGTACATGAAGAACCATCCTTCAATAAAGAATCCAGATGAGTGGCTGGGATTTTATGGCTTTACCATATTGGGTGGGATTTTCCAGCCACACTCACCGCAAAACTAGAAAATCCCACCCTTTGCATTGTCCGCTCCCCCCCCCCCCCCCCCCACCCTGCCCACTACAATACCCATGGCGGGCGGGACAGGAAAATTCCGGTGGGTGTATCTCCCCTTGGTAGATGTGGTAGGCCATTTAAATTGCTGTTTACTTCTGCAAAACTGTAATATCCCGTAATCCCTTCACCTGCCCAACAGCCCCCACCCACCTGACACCCCCGCCCCATGCCTGAACACCCCAGGCCCAATCCCTGGCCCCGAGATCTCTTTCGTTGTTTCAAGCTTTCACTGTTTATCAAGTACTGTGTTTTATCCTCTTTGGCCGAATCCTCCAGTCTTGCATGCCTCGCTGCCAGTGAGAATGGAGAATTTAGCATTCAGCACATCTCCGTTCAATGCAGCAGCACCAGAGAATCCCAACTTCAGGTGAAATTCCAACCTTTAGGTCCAAAGTGAATGCATTCACATTTTGTAACTATTGTCACAATTTTGTCACAATTGTTCCCATTTCAGTTTTGTCAGGTGGTTTACCACAATGTTGAGTGCTGTGACCTTTATTGTTTGTTATATACATAAATGATATGGATGATAATGTGGGGGAATGATAAGCAAGTTTGCAGATAACACCAAAATTGGTAGGGTGGTTAATAGTGAAGAAAAAGGTCATAGGTTACAGGAAGATATAGAAGGGTTGGTCAGATGGGCGGAGCAGCAATAGATGCTATTTAACCCTGATAAGTGCGAGGTGATGTACTTTGGAAGAAGAAACAAGATGAGGGAATATTTAATGAATGGCAGGATACTAGGAAGCTCAGAAGAACTGATGGATCTTGGGGTAATTATTCACCGATCCCTGATGATGGCAGAGCAGGTGAATAGGGTAGTTAAGAAGTCTTATAGGGCACTTGCTTTTATCAGTTGTGGCATAGAGTATAAGAGTAAGGAGGTTATGTTAAAGCTATACAGAATGTTGGTTAGGCCACAGCTGGAGTATTGTGAACAGTTCTGGTGATCTCACTATGGGAAGGGTGTGATTGCATTAGAGGTGTTACAGAAGAGATTCACCAGGATATTGCCTGGGTTGGAGCATTTGAGCTATAAGAGAAGATTGGATAGGCTTGGATTGTTTTCCCTAGAAAAGAGAAGGCTGAGGGGGGACATGATTGAGATGTATAAGATTATGAGGGGTATGGACAGGATGAGTAGGAAGCAGCTTCTCCTTGGTTAAGGGGCCAATTACAAAGGGGCATAGTTTTAGGGTAAGGGACAGGAGAGTCAGGCTGGATTTGAGAAAAAACCTTTTCACTCAGAGGGTGGTGGGAATCTGGAATGCACTGCCTGGGAAGGTAGTGGAGGCCAGAAACCTTACAACCTTTAAAAAATATTTGGATGAGCATTTAGACATCATAACACTCAAAGATGTGGGACAAGTGCAGGAAATTGGGATTAGAGTGACGTTAGCGGTAGTTATTACACTCAGTCACTTTTTGGGAGAGTGGTGAGTTTTGTGCCAGTACTGGGGCAGGGTGGGGGGAGGGGGGAGGCGGGGGGGTGTTGACATTCACGCCAGTGAACCGGGCTTCAGAGTGCTTGGGTGTTGTTTCGCAAGGGCGCCCTGATCTCACAGTGCACTGTGACATCTTCCCTCCCCCCATGGACATTGGGACCCCCCATCCCATCGGCAGCATATTTCCCCCATCCTCTACCTGACATGGGCTACTAGCATCGGGGCATCAGGGCCATCCTGATGGGTCCCTGTGCCTGACCACCAACATGCCCCCCCCCCCATCACAACCACCTTCATGATCCACCCCTGCACGATCCCCACCACCCTATCAGAACTCCTCCCCTCCACCATGCAGCTCCCTCCCCACATCATGACCCCACGCAGCCCCACCCTCTCGGCATTGCCCCTGACACAATGTTGGTGCCCACTTGGCACCACCAGGCTGTCTGGTGGCCACTGCCAGGTACTGCCAGTGTGTTCGGCCTTTCTGGGAACAATCCAGTTCACGCCATTGGAAAGGGGCCTGGAGAATCACAATTTCTTTGGCACCGGGTGTGAAACCGATTTTTAGGCCCTCATGCTATTCTCCAGGATTGACGTGATCTGCTACAGGTGCAGCAAGGTCGGAGAATCACCGCCCCCCCACCCATCCCCACTGTGAATCTGTTGAGTTAATCTTTCAATCTCTCTCTCTGTAATGTTATTCTTTCACGTGCACTGTATACAATACAACCTATATCTGTGTCAACAGCAAATTTAGATATGTGGTTTTCTACCCCAGAATCTAAGTTATGAATAAATAGGGTGACTAGTTGAAGCCCCTACATTGAAGGATAGTGTTCATAAGAACATAAGAACACAAGAACTAGGAGCTGGAGTAGGCCATCTGGCCCCTCGAGCCTGCTCCGCCATTCAATAAGATCATGGCTGATCTTTTTGTGGATTCAGCTCCACTTACCCGCCTGTTCACCATAACCCTTAATTCCTTTACTGTTCAAAAATGTATCTAACCTTGCCTTAAAAACGTTCAGTGAGGTAGCCTCAACTGCTTCACTGGGCAGGGAATTCCACAGATTCACAACCCTTTGTGTGAAGAAGTTCCTCCTCAACTCAGTCCTAAATCTACTCCCCCTTATTTTGAGGCCATGTCCCCTAGTTCTAGTTTCACCCGCCAGTGGAAACAACTTCCCTGCTTCTAGCTTATCTATTCCCTTCATAATCTTATATGTTTCCATAAGATCTCCCCTCATTCTTCTGAATTCCAATGAGTATAGCCCTAGTCTACTCAGTCTCTCTTCATAAGCCAACCCTCTCAACTCCAGAATCGGAACACAGTGCGGTGACAGTTTAAAGAGCGGGAACACAGAGCGGTGACAGTTTAAAGAGCGGGAACACAGAGCGGCGACAGTTGGGAGTTTGGGTGGAGAGGATGGCGGTTAGGGCAGTTCAATGCTCCTCTTGCAGGATGTGGGAGGTTATGGTAAGGGAAACCATTAGTGACCCTGCTGACTTCACCTGTGGGAGATGCACCCAGCTCCAGCTCCTCACAGACCGCCTTAGGGAATTGGAGCTGGAATTGGATGAACTTCGGATCATTCGGGAGGCAGAGGGGGTGATAGATAGCAGTTATCGGGAAGTGGTAACACCTAAAAACGAAGCTAGCTGGGTGACAGTCAGGAGAGGGGAGGGGAGGAGGCAGTCAGTGCAGGGATCCCCTGTGGTTGTTCCCCTCCAAAATAAGTATACCGTTTTGGATACTGTGGGGGGGGATGACCTTCCAGGGGTAAGCCATGGCGACCAGGTCTCTGGCACGGAGTCAGGCTCTGTGGCTCAGAAGGGAAAGGGGGAGAATAGGAGAGCAATAGTCGTGGGGGACTCAATAGTTAGAGGCACAGACAGGCGGTTCTGTGGGCGCGAACAAGACTCCAGGATGGTAGTCTGCCTCCCTGGTGCCAGGGACCTGGATGTCTCTGAGCGGGTAGAAAGCATCCTAAAAAGGGAGGGTAATCAGACAGACGTCATTGTCCACATTGGTACAAATGACGTCGGCAGAAAGAGCAGGGAGGTCCTGCAAGAGCAATTTAGGGAGTTAGGTAGAAGGCTAAAAAGCAGGACCTCTAGGGTAGCAATCTCTGGATTACTCCCCATGCCACGTGCTAGTGAGGCTAAGAACAGGGAGATTGTGCAGCTGAACGCGTGGCTAAAAAACTGGTGCAGGAGGGAGGATTTCAGATTCGTGGATCACTGGGAAGTCTTCCAGGGAGGATGGGACCTGTACAAGAAGGACGGGTTACACCTGAACTGGAGGGGCACCAATATCCTGGCTGGGAGGTTTGCTAGTGTGGTTCGGGTGGGTTTAAACTAATGTGGCAGGGGGGTGGGGATCAGAACAATAGGTCAGCAAGCGTAGAGACTGGTGACGAGCATGGGGCCAAGACAAGACTGCCTAAGAGGAAGAGCAATCTGGGGGAGGATGAACTCAGTGGGCCTGGAGGTCTGGAGTGCATCTGCTTCAATGCAAGGAGCGTAACGGGCAAGACAGATGAACTTAGAGCCTTAATGCATGCGCGGAACTTGGATGTGGTTGCAATAAGAGACTTGGTTAAAAGAAGGACAGGACTGGCAGCTGAATATTCTGGGGTATAAGTGTTTTAGGCGAGACAGAGGAGGAGCTAGAAGAGGTGGGGGAGTAGCAATACTGGTTAGGGAGCATATTACAGCGGTACAGAGGGTGGACAATTTGGAAGGATCATGTAACGAGACACTGTGGGTAGAGCTCAGAAACAGGAAGGGTGCAGTCACTATGCTGGGGGTATACTACAGGCCTCCCAACAGCCCACAGGAAGTTGAGGAACGGATATGTAAGGAGATTCTGGACAGGTGTAGAAAAAATAGGGTTGTTGTAGTGGGAGACTTTAATTTCCCTCATATAGACTGGAAATCCCTGAGGGCTGGGGGTCCGGACGGGGAGGAATTTGTAAAATGTGTCCAGGAAGGTTCTTTGGAACAATATGTTGATAGTCCAACTAGAGAGGGGGCTATACTGGACCTAGTACTGGGGAATGAGCCCGGTCAGGTCCTCAAACTTTCAGTGGGGGAACATGTGGCGAACAGTGACCACAATTCTGTAAACATTAGGATAGTAATGGAAAAAGATGAGTGTTGTCCTATGGGTAAGGTACCGAATTGGGGGAAGGCTAACTACAGCCGGATTAGGCAGGATTTGGTGGCTGTTGATTGGGAGAGGCTGGTCGAGGGTAAATCCGCATCTGTCATGTGGGAGTTTTTTAAGGAGCAGTTGATAGGACTGCAGGACAGGCATGTGCCTGGAAAGAGGAAAGACAGGAAAGGTAGGATTCGAGAGCCGTGGATAACCAGAGAAATTGTGGGTCTAATCAAAAAGCAAAAAGAGGCATACATGAGGTCCAGGCAGCTAAAAACAGATGGACCACTGGAGGAATACAGAGAAAGTAGAAAAGAACTCAAACAGGGAGTTAGAAGGGCAAAAAGGGGTCACAAAATGTCCTTGGCAGACAGGATTAAGGAGAATCCCAAGGCGTTTTATATATATGTTAGGAACAAGAGGGTTGTCAGAGAAAGAGTCAGACCTCTCAAGAACAAAGGAGGGGAATTATGCTTAGAACCCGAGGAAGTAGGTGAGATCCTAAATGAATACTTTGTATCAGTATTCACAAAGGAGAGGGTCACGTTGATTGGGTAGTGTCTCAGAGGGATGTGTAGACCGTTAGAACAAATCGCAATTACAAGGGAGGAAGTCTTGGGTGTTTTAGGAAGCATTAAGGTAGACAAATCCCCAGGGCCAGATGGCATCTAGATTACTGAGAGAGACAAGAGATGAAATTGCTGGGTCTCTAAATCTTTGTTTCTTCATTGGACACAGGTGAGGTCCCAGAGGATTGGAGGATAGCAAATGTGGTCCCGTTATTTAAGAAGGGTAGCAAGGATAACCAGGGTAATTATAGGCCAGGGAGCTTGACGTCCGTGGTAGGGAAATTGTTGGAGAAGATTCTTAGAGATAGGATCTATACACATTTAGAACTGAATCGTCTCATTAGCGATAGACAACATGGTTATGTACGAGGGAGGTCATGCCTCACAAATTTGGTTGAGTTTTTTGAGGAGGTAACAAAAATGATTGATGAGGGAAGGGCTGAAGTGACCGGGCTTCACACAGGTCCGCTGGTGTCTGCCGGAGGAGGGGGGGCGGGCCCAGTTGAAACTCTGGTGGGGGGGGGGAGGGTTGAGGAGAGGGGGCGGGCCCACATCGCCCTCTTGGGGTGGGGGGGGTGGGAGGGGAGGGGGAGTGACCTATCATTCCCTTGGGGGGGGAGGGGTGTGACATATCATCCCCTGGGGGGGTGGGAGGGGAGGGGGGTGTGACGTCTCATCCCCGGGGGGGGGGGGGGGGGGGAGGAGAGGGGGGTGTGACGGATCATTCACTGGTACACTACCAGCCACAGCCATCTCTCCCACTCTCTCGCAGCTGCAGGGAAGAGTAATCTGTGGCTGATAGTGTATCAGTGATGGTGCCAGGAGGGATCAGCCACATACACGCAGCGGAACCCCCCTGACCAGAGGATGAGACATCACAGCCCCTCTCCACCGCCCCCCCCCCCCCCACCGCAAGGGAATGATCCATCACACCCCCTCTCCCCCCACCCCCCCCCCCCCCCAGGGAATGATAAGTCACACCCCCTCCCCCCCGACCAGAGGATGAACAGCAGAGAGGCTCTCTCCGCTCTCTGCTTTATGTTTTGCGCCCGGGCGCGTTCTGTCAGATTCTTCCCGAATTGCGCATGTGCAGGTCGGCACTCTGACAGATGCAAATGCACTAGACCCCGCCCACTAGACCCGCTCCGAAAAAAGGCGTATGGGGGCGCTGGAGCGCGGCTGCCGGGCGCGGGTCCGATTTACGGCCGCACCCGGCACATAGTCCCGATTTGGTCAAATCGGCCCCATAGTTTGTGTAAGGTTACATTAAGTTTGTATGGGGCTATAAAGGGTCATGGGAAGTGGGGCATTGGTTGGCATTAAGTTGAAATATGGGCAAGGAGATGGCTTGGGGAATGGGTGTGGGATAATGGGGTCAGCGACACAGGAGTTAGAGGGCCTAAGGCAAAATAAAACAACTCCCTTCAACATTTAGCAGCCATTGTGACCACCTCAGATCTACAACTTGGGATCATGAGCCCCAACTCTATCCTTGCCCCATCCCCCAGAAAGAAGCTAGTGCCATTTGGAGGAGTTCCTCTGGAGGCAGGCACGGTGAGCCAGCAGATTTCCCAACTCACATTATCCAGCTCAGGAGTGTAAGTCCTGGCCTTTCTATCCTCATCATAACTTGCTTTCCTTTACTTTATCTTGATATCATCAGCAAATGTGGCCACAATACACTCAATCCCTTCATCCAAGTAGTTAATACAGCTAATAAAAAGTTGAGGCCCCAGAACTGACCCTTGCGACATGTTTATCAACCTGAAAATTACCCGGATTACTTTCTGTTTCTTGAAAGATAGCCAATCCTCTACTCAGACTAATATATCACCCTCAGCATCATAAGCTCTTCTCTTGTGTAGTGACCCATTATGTGGCAACCTTATTGAATGTCTATTGGAAATCCAAATGCATAACCTCTACTGGTTCCATTTCCAATCTTCTTGTTACATCCTCATGTTACATCCTACTTGTCAAACAAGATTTTACTTTCACACAACCATGTTGACTCTGCTTGTTTGTATCGAAGATTGGATCCAATCTTCTGGGCTACCATTAATCTTTGCTATGTTGTACACCTTTTCTTCCAATTTGATACCATTCTTCCTTTGTTAGCTACAGAAAGTACATCCTATTCATAATAGTCTTTTTCAATGGAATATATTTTTGTCGTGAGTTAAGAAACATCTACTTAAATGTCTACCACTGTTTCTCGACCATCTTAACTCATTCTTTGCATCTCTCCCACTCAGCAGGATCTGTGCTGTTTTTTGCATTTTTGTGTGGTTTTTTTGGTAGAATTATGTTGTTTCTTACTTCTTTAGTTGCCAAAGGCTGCCTTCCTGACAAGTAGAGCTCTTGCCACTCAGAGTATGAACTGGTTCTGTATCACACTAAATTCTTTTTTGAACACCTCCCACTGATCTTCTGTCATTTTATCCATCAACAGATTGGCAGCTTACAGTTGCCACTCTCTGTCTCATCCATTTGAAGTCAGCCTTACTGAAATCTAGAACTTTAGTAGTTGTTTTGCATTTCTGCCTTCCACACACAGCTAAGATCCCTAATGGAAAAATACCAATCAGCTGTTAATTAAGTCTTGCTTGTTATTCATTATTAAATCTATTAAGGTATGTGTTAATGCTGGAAAATCTCAGCAGGTCTGGCAGCATCTGTAAGGAGAGAAAAGAGCTGACGTTTCGAGTCCAGATGACCCTTTGTCAAAGCTAAAAGGCACAGAAAGTGGGAGATATTTCTACTGCAGGGGGAGGGAATGAGAGATGAGTCATAGCCACAAAAACAAGGGGAAAGGCTGCTAATGGCAGCCCATCGAGAGAATAAAAGGTGTGAATGGCCAAACGGCAGAGAAGCTGAAATCAGCTGTGAGAGATGAAGATGTGGGGTAAGGGGGGGATGGTGGGAGAGAGGTACAATTGAGAAAAAGGGGGAAAGGAGAAGCAAAGGGGGAGAATAGGTAAGGAAAGGGGGATAAAATAGGGGGAAAGAAAAATAAAGAAAGACAATAAAGAAGTAAAAGGTAGAGAACAGTTAAAAATGAAATAAAATGAAAACAAAGGGGTTAAGGTGGGGTAGAGCAAATCACCTGAAATTGTTGAATTCGATATTCAGACTGGAAGGCTGCAATGTGCCTAACCGGAAGATGAGATGCTGTTCCTCCAGTTTGCGTTGAGCTTCACTGGAACATTGCAGCAGGCCAAGGACAGACATGTGGGCATGGGAGCAGGATCGTGTGTTAACATGGCAAACAACCGGAAGGTCAAGATCCTGATTGCGCACAGACCGAAGGTGCTCAGCAAAGCGATCACCCAGTCTATGTTTGGTCTCTCCGATATAGAGGAGACTACATTGGGAGCAGCGAATGCAGTAGACCAAATTGAAAGAGGTGCAAGTGAAACACTGCTTAACCTGGAATGAATGTTTTGGGCCTTGGATGGTGAGCATGGAAGAGATAAAGGGACAGGTGGTACACCTTCTGTGATTGCATGGGAAGATGATATGGGTGATGGGAAAGGTATTGGGTATGGTGGAGGAGTGGACTAGGTTATCCCAGGGGGAATGGTCTCTGCGGTTTGGTGGTGGTATCACGCTGGAGTTGGCAAAAATGGCGGAGGATTATGCTCTGAATGCGGAGGCTGGTGGGGTGAAATGTGAGAACAAGGAAGACTCCATCCTTGTTCTGGGAGGGAGGGGAGGGGGTGAGGGTCATGGCACGGGAGATGAACCACATGCTCTTAAGGGCCCTGTCAACAATTGTAGGTGGGAAACCATGGTTGAGGAAGAAGGAGTGCATGTTGGAAGCACCACTTTGGAAAGTGGCATCACTGGAACAAATACGACAGAGGTGAAGGAGCTGAGAGAAAGGGATGGAGTCCTTACAGGATGTAGGGTGTGAAGAGCTACAGTCCAGATAGTTGTAGGAGTCAGTGGGCTTGTAATGGATATTCGTAGATAGTCTATTGCCAGAAACGGAGACAAAAAGGTCAAGGAAGGAAAGGGAAGTGTCTGAGATGGACCAAGCGAAGGTGATGGAGGGATGGAAACTGGAAGAGAAGTTGATGAATTTTTCCTGGTCTGGACGAGAGCATGAAGCGGCACCAAAATAGTCATCGATGTACCGGTAAAGGAGTTCTGGGATGGGGACCCGGGTAGGCCTGGAACAAGGAATGTTCCACATACCCCATAAAAAGACAAATGTAGCTAGACCCATGTGGGTACCCATTGCTACTCCTTTGATTTGGAGAAAGTGGGATGAGTTAAAGGAGAAGTTGTTTAGAGTGAGAATTAGTTTAGCCAGGCGGAGGACAGTGGTGGTGGATGGGAATTGTTGAGGCCTCTTTTCAAGAAAGAAGCGAAGAGCTCTCAGACCATCTTGGTGTGGGATGGAGGTGTAGAGAGATTGCACATCCATGGTGAATAGGAGGCAGTTAGGGCCTGCTGGAATTGAACCCGGGTCCCTGGTGCAGTGAGGCAGCCGTGCTAATCACCGTGTCACCCAAGGTGATTAATCTTTTCATTTTGTTTCCTCTGAGAGTTGGATACCTGCTTTAAGGTACTCCAACAGGAATCAGCAGCATAAAATGATACTAGTTATGAAAGGTAAACCCTAATTTAACAAGTAGCTGAATTACATCAGAGTAAGAGAGGTACAATGTAAATTGAGGTGAGGACCCAGGGCTGATTCTCCAAAAGTACACTCCTGGCAGTATTAGGAAACCAGGTCACACACTCCTTCAATGTTTCACCCTTAAGATTAATGGAATCACTGCACAGTACACAAATCAAAAATCTTAATCTGTTTAATAGTTCAGATGGGTTATCTTTATTTATTACAGCTTTCTATCATCAGCTAATGGCATTGCACATCATTTATTGGGCCATATAAAATCATTGCCTGAAGAATGTTACAAAACCTAATCAATATCTGTGTTATTGTGCTTTTTAAAAATTCTAAGAAGAAAGTGATAGAAGAGAAATACATGACATTTTCCATAAAACATTTAAAAAGCATTCTTTCCACTCAGCCCAATTTCTGTCATTTTATACTAACAACTGTTTATCAAATCTCCTGAAGAAAGCAGCAATCTCCATGGCAAAACAAAATGGGGCTGAGCTCCAACTAAGTTGGCAATAGTCATTTATTTTACTTCCTAATTAAAAAGGAGTTGCTGAATAATGTAAATCAATAATTCATTAACAACATTAAGGTTTTAGGCCTTTGTCGGAAGAGGAGTGGAATATAAAATTAGGTAAATCTTGCCACAACTGTACGTGGTATTGGTGAGACCGCATCTGGCATACAGAGTACAATTCTGGTCATCTTACTTAAGGAGGAATATGCTTTACATTATATTGAATGCAGTTCAGAAAAGATTCACTCAGTTGATTCCTGGGGTGAAGAGGATGACTCTTGAGAAACGGTAAAGCAGGTTAGGCCTATATTTGTTGGAGTTTAAAAGAACAAGAGGCAATCTTATGAAAACATGAAAGATTCTGAGGGAGCTTTACCGAACAGATGCTCAGAGGATGGGTGAGATGCTCTGGTCTCATTCATTGCAGATGAGAATGGAAAATTTGGCATTTCAGTTAAAACTCCATTAATTTCCAGTGGCACTGGAAATTCCCAGCCATGAACAAGGATGGAAGATTGTGGCCAATATTTCCCCTCATTGGGAAATCTAGAACCAAGAAGTTCTGTTTAAAAAATATAAGGAGGCAATCTTAGCAAAAAAAGTCCAGATGCCAAACAAGCATGAAACAGGAGAATTTTAGACCCGTTTTTACAGCGAGGGAAAAAAAATCAAATCTTATGAGAATGAGTTCAAAAAATGAGCCACAATCTGATTCTCATCAGCAGGGGGAGGGGATGGGGCTATGCTCAGTGGCATGCCGGCTGCAGTCTGCTAGAAGGCACTATTGTGCATGCGCCCTGATCTTCCAGTGTACTGTGGCAAGAGTACATAATGCCCTGGGAGATTTTCACTTCCCCCGGACAACACCCCCCTGATATCACAGACCTCCCTTTTGCAATCCCCTATCGTGGTCCCCCCGATCACTGCCACAATTCCCTCCCCCTCCCCACCAGCCGATAAGCCATCCCTGATGATTGCCTTCCCCTGGCCAATCGACCAGCATGATGAGCCGATAAGATTGCCCCCTAGGAGTCTCTCATTTAAAACAGAGATGAAAAGGAATTTAATCTCTCAGAGGGTAATCTTTGGAGTTCGCCACCCCAGGGAGTAATGGAGGCTGGGTCATTGAATGTATTCAAGGCTGAGTTGTATAGATATTATTGATCAATAAGGGAGTCAAGGGTTATGAGGGGGCAGGCAGAAAAGTGGAGTTAATGCCACAATCAGATCAAACATGATCTTACTGATTGGCAGACCAGGCTCTTTGGTGAAATGGCTTACTCCTGCTTCTTATGTTCATTTGTAAAACAAATTATGTTCACTAATTTTTGTACAACAATTGTCAATACTCCAGTAATGAATCATGGGCGACTTGATGCAGCTTTAACTATATAAAGGCTTTATTGCCAACAGAGTATTTATATACAAGTACAACAAGGTAAGGCTAGACTACAAGTGTGACTGCTCTTCTGGACGCCAACTGCCAGACTCTCCTGAACCCTTCATCAACTGCACATCTAACCACTTGGAATGCATGTCCACTGTAAGAAACATTTTAACCATAAAGGGCCCAGGAAAATCATAGATGGCTGAGCCACTTCCACAGATGCAAGTGGTGGTGGTAAAACCTGTTGAACTTCGCAACTAAGGCACTGACTAACCTTTCTATTTCCTTGTCAATGTTCGGCCACCACACATAACTCCTAGCTAGGGCCTTCATTCTACTTTGACCTGAATGAGCATCATGAAATTCTTGTAGCAGGAGTCATCTCCTTTGGGGTAGGATTATAACTCTGGACCCCCACAGTAACACCCTGTCTTCACGGGTTATTTCCAACCTTCTACTTTGGTAGGGTTTTAACAACCCTGACTTCTCATACCGCTACCCTTGCATGACCATCTTCTTTACCTTCGCCAATACAGGATCTCTTTCTGTCCACAATTTTGTTTTATGCCACAATTAGTTAGGTGTCTACCAAATGCAGCGCCAATATAATCTCTAGAGGAACTGGTGGTAATTCTACTATTTGTGGTAAAGGCAACCTACTCAGTGCGTCCGCGTATGATATCTGCGTATATCGACGATGCTGAATAGTATAACTGTAAGCTGCTAACAAAACAGCCCATCTCTGCACCCTTGCAGAATAGACCTAACAGTGGCTTGTGGTCTGAGACTGTTGTAAAATGTTGGCCATAAATATACTGATGAAACTTTTTGTCCGTATAGATGACAGCCATACTTTCCTCGTCTATTTGAGAGTATTTTCTCTCCGCATCAAACCACATTCTTGAAGCAAAGGCAATGGACCTTTCTGCACTATCAGGATCCGGTGGGACTAAACAACTTCCACTCCATACGGTGAAGCCTCACCGGTTACTATTAAGGGTTTGTTTGGGTCAAAATACACCAACAAGCCAGATGGCTGCAGAGCTTGTTTCACTTTTGTGAAAGCTTCCCTTTGTTCTTCTCCCCATTTCCATCTTTGGTGTTTTTTAACAGTTGGTGAAATGAGACTAAAATGACAGAACCATTTTTTAAAAATCTGCATAGCAGTTGACCATGTTCAGAAATGAGTTGAGCTCAGATACATCCTTTGGCTGTGGGACCTCCTTGATGGCTTTCACCTTTTCTTCCAAAGGATGTAGACCCTTTGAATCGACCCTGAATTCTAAATAGGTAACTTCTTCTGACTTAAGTTTACATTTAGTCTGATTGTCACCAACATTTGCAAATCCTCATCCAACTCCAGCTGCTGATAGGCATGCCTGAGGTCCAATTTAGTATATTTTATACATTGCTTGTTTAGTGTAGAGATCTTCAATTCTGAGTATGGGGTACCTGTCTATCTGTGCTCCTTTATTGACAGTTAATTTATAATCCCTGCAAATTCTGACTGTCCAATCTGGTTTTAAATTAGGGACTATGGCTGCAGCCCACTTGGAGAATTGTACGGGCTTTATAATACCAAATCTTCCAGCCTATTAAACTCGATTTCCACCTTCTGATGGCAAGCCCAAAAAAATTTAAGTGTCGCCTCTTGATCCAGATAGATTTTAGCTTTACCTTCCCATATACATCCTAATTGATCTCTGAAGACCTCGGAATATTTTGCAGCAGCTTCTGAAAACCTCCATCCCTCAGGTTTAATATTTCCAGCCAGTTTAGCCATATTTGTTTTAGCCAATCTTGTCCAATTAAACAATGTCTGTGATCCTTGATTACCAACACTGGCAGCTTCGTTGTCTCGTTCTGATGTGCCACTGTTATTGCTGCTGCACCTAAAGTCTGCAGTGTCTCTCCAGTCTATGTGGACAAAACAGCATTTGATTCACTTCGTCTTGGAGTCCCTTTTGCAGATAACAAAATACCTGTTCCCCAAGACTGTGGCCGCCGCCGCCCCTGTATCCTCTGCCATTTTTAGTGCTTCGTCATTTACCTGCAAAGTTATCTTGATTGGGGACACTTTGTTTAGCTGGACCTGATTTAGGGTGAATGACTTGGCCTCTTGCCAGGCTCCTCACCCAGATTGTTGACAGGAGTTAGCCTAGCAGTCACTGTTATTTTTCTCTGACTATCCTGATTGATTTGCTCTGCATCATGACTTTAAATGGTCTTTCTTGCAACACTTGAAGCAAACATTGTTCTTAAATCCACAAACATCTTGGGAGTGTTCTCCCCGACATCAAAAAACACACTTCAGCCCTCAATGTTGCACCTCTTTTACCGGGCACTTTTGCGCCTGCCCTTGGGCTGTTTTGCACCACAGCTGTTTCCACCACAAACTATTTACCTCACTCAGCACTCCTTGCAATTTTGTTAGTTCCTGCTCCACACATTCAGTTGCCTGGGCCAGCTCCACTGCCAGTAATCTTTTTTGAATCACTGATCTGCCAATACCACAGAATATTCTGTCCCTTCACATTTCAGTTAATACTGGGCCAAATTCACCAATCCCTAAGTCTTGCCATGAAATCTGAAACGGTCTCCTCTGGCTCACCGATTGCCATATGAAACTTGTATCTCAACATAATGATCGGGGGGGGCGGGGGTTAAAATGATTTTTGACCAACTCCCCAATCTGATCAAATGACTTTGTGTCTGGAGCATTTGGCGATGTTAATGTTCTCACTAAACTGTAAGACCATTAACAAAATAACCTGCCTTTTGTCTTCCGCAGTTATTTTGTTAACAGTGTACTAAGAAATGAGTGTACTTACTTTTTCTTAGTCTCAATGCTCAAGTCTCCTCCCCCTTTAGCTGGACACTGAAACCCCACCAACTTTGATGTTTGCCTCATTGCCAATGCAATAGATAAATTAAGGCTTTATTGCCACCAGAGTATTTATATAAATGTACAACAAGGTAAGACTAGACTACAAGCGTGACTGCTCTTTTGGATTCCCAGGCTCCAACCGCCAGTCACTCCTCGACCCGTGATGTACACCATTCTGCCAATTGGCTCAGCTTCCCACTGGAGTGATCTATCAAGTCCTTTCTGGTCACATGGCCCTTGGAAAATGCCCTTCCCCCTTCAAGAGCAACACTACTAGAACATCCTTTAAAGTAAGTGAGTTAATAATTCCATTAAAGCAACAGCATAATGCATTTGATATGAATGTCCTACATATTTGCACAATAATATCTCATAGTTTACAAAACTTTCCAAACAGTTCTGCGTTGAGTATTTTGTGGTGAGAATTGAGTTTTGGGTAGGGAGAATTTTATGGAGCCCGAGGCATCCATAGTGACTAAATTAGGCAGGTTGCAAAATCCTGACAGCAAGTTGAGATTCAGAGATAAAGTCAGCGACATGTCTGCAGTGTGTCAGGCCTCATACTGGCCTGTGGTGGGTTTTTCTTTGTAATGGCACGCCATGAGTATTCATTAGTGTAGAAATGTTTTTAATGAAGTCATACCTTTCAGATAAAGTCAGCAGCACATGTGAATCTCACTGCACCCAGTTTGTATTTGAATAAAAAAGGCGTGCACCAGTCAGCTTTGTGCAGCTGTATCTGAGGTCAGCGGTTTTCTTTGTTGAATTCGACAGCACGAGGGAGGGGAGCAGGAACTGGGACTGGGCCAGTGTTGGGAAGAGGTAGGAAGGATATGGAAAGTGGTCAAAGGCATGGAGGATTGGAAGAGGGATCCAAGAGAAGACCGAGAGTGGGATCTAGGACATCAAAGAGTAAAGTGGGAAAGGCCTGGCATCCTAGTGTTTTGCATAGAATTCCATAGCGGGGCACGTCAGATGTCACGTAGTCCACTGTCCTATCCAGGTGCCATATTGGAAAGGTGGCCAACATTACTGTCCCATTATTGAGAATGAAGATAGATCTCCAGTTTTAAGACTGGAAGATGGATTTCTTTGGGGCGGCATGGTAGCACAGTGGTTAGCACTGCTGCTTCACAGCTCCAGGGACTTGGGTTCGATTCCCGGCTTGGGTCACTGTCTGTGTGGAGTTTGCACATTCTCCTCGTGTATGCGTGGGTTTCCTCCGGGTGCTCCGGTTTCCTCCGTCAGTACAAAGATGCGCGGGTTAGGTTGATTGGCCAGGTTAAAAATTGCCCCTTAGAGTCCTGAGATGCGTAGGTTAGAGGGATTAGTGGGTAAATATGTGAGGGTAGGTCCTGGGTGGGATTGTGGTCGGTGCAGACTCAATGGGCCGAATGGCCTCCTTCTGCACTGTAGGGTTTCTATGATTTCTATGGATGCCCTGTGGGACACTGAATCTGGAAGATTGGTCTGCAGATGCTCCCCCTACCCACTGCTATGGAGTTCCGGGTCCAGTGTTGTGGTGGCTTCCATCCTGAATTCCAGAAACTTCCCAAGCATTGTTTAGGTGAGTCCAAACTTCTGCATGCCACATTGTTCCAGATGGGTAGTTCCACAGGGTAGTTGTCATGGGGGACTTTAACTTTCCAAGTATTGATTGGAACCTTTGGTGGTCAAATAGTTCGGATGGGGCAGTTTTTGTGCAGTGTGTGCAGGAGGGTTTCCTGACACAATATGTGGATAGGCCGACAAGAGGTGAGGCCACATTGGATTTGGTACTGGGAAATGAACCGGGCCAAGTGTTAGATTTGTTTGTGGGAGAGCACTTTGGAGATAGTGACCACAATTCAGTGTCTTCTGTTATTGCAATGGAGAGGGATAGGGCCGTACAGCAGGGCAAGGTTTACAATTGGGGGAGAGGTAATTATGATGCGATTAGGCAAGAATTAGGGGTCATAAGATGGGAACAGAAACTGTCAGGGAAAGGCACTAATGAAAAGTGGAACTTTTTCAAGGAACAAATACTGGGTGTCCTCGATAGGTATGTCCCTGTCAGGCAGGGAGGAAATGGCTGAGTGAGGGAACCATGGTTCACGAAAGAGGTGGAATGTCTTGTGAAAAGGAAGAGGGAAGCTTATGTAGGGATGAGGAAACAAGGTTCAGATGGCTCGATTGAGGGTTACAAGTTAGCAAGGAATGAGCTGAAAAAGGGGCTTAGGAGAGCTAGGAGGGGACATGAGAAGTCCTTGGCGGGTCGGATCAAGGAAAACCCCAAGGCTTTTTACTCTTATGTGAGGAATAAAAGAATGACCAGGGTGAGGTTAGGGCCGGTCAAGGACAGTAGTGGGAACTTGTGTATGGAGTCAGTAGAGATAGGCGAGGTGATGAATGAATACTTTTCTTCAGTGTTCACCAAGGAGAGGGGCCATGTTTTTGAGGAAGAGAAGGTGTTACAGGCTAATAGGTTGGAGGAAATAGAGGTTCGGAGGGAGGATGTACTGGCAGTTTTGAATAAACTGAAGGTCGATAACTCCCCTGGGCCTGATGAAATATATCCTAGGATTCTTTGGGAGGCAAGGGATGAGATTGCAGAGCCTTTGGCTTTGATCTTTGGGTCCTCACTGTCCACGGGGATGGTGCCAGAGGACTGGAGAATGGCGAATGTTGTTCCTCTGTTTAAGAAAGGGAATAGAAATGACCCTGGTAATTATAGACCGGTTAGTCTTACTTCGGTGGTTGGTAAATTGATGGAAAAGTTCCTTAGGGATGGGATTTACGACCATTTAGAAAGATGCGGATTAATCCGGGATAGTCAGCACGGATTCGTGAAGGGCAAGTCGTACCTCACAAATTTGATTGAATTTTTTGAGGAGGTAACTAAGTGTGTAGATGAAGGTAGGGCAGTTGATGTCATATACATGGATTTTAGTAAGGCGTTTGATAAGGTCCCCCATGGTCGGCTTATGATGAAAGTGAGGAGGTGTGGGATAGAGGGAAAGTTGGCCGATTGGACGGGTAACTGGCTATCTGATCGAACACAGTAAGAAGTTTAACAACACCAGGTTAAAGTCCAACAGGTTTATTTGGTAGCAAAAGCCACACAAGCTTTCGGAGCTCTAAGCCCCTTCTTCAGGTGAGTGGGAATTCTGTTCACAAACAGAGCATATAAAGACACAGACTCAATTTACATGAATAATGGTTGGAATGCGAATACTTACAACTAATCAAGTCTTTAAGAAACAAAACAATGTGAGTGGAGAGAGCATCAAGACAGGCTAAAAAGATGCGTATTGTCTCCAGACAAGACAGCCAGTGAAACTCTGCAGGTCCACGCAACTGTGGGGGTTACAAATAGTGTGACATGAACCCAATATCCCGGTTGAGGCCGTCCTCGTGTGTGCGGAACTTGGCTATCAGTTTCTGCTCAGCGACTCTGCGCTGTCGTGTGTCGCGAAGGCCGCCTTGGAGAACGCTTACCCGAATATCAGAGGCCGAATGCCCTGGTGACCGCTACCAAATAAACCTGTTGGACTTTAACCTGGTGTTGTTAAACCTCTTACTGTGTTTACCCCAGTCCAACGTCGGCATCTCCACATCATATCTGATCGAAGACAGAGGGTGGCGGTGGATCGAAAATTTTCGGACTGGAGGCAGGTTGCTAGTGGAGTGCCACAGGGATCCGTGCTTGGTCCTCTGCTCTTTGTGATTTTTATTAATGATTTAGAGGAGGGGGCTGAAGGGTGGATCAGTAAATTTGCTGATGACACCAAGATTGGTGGAGTAGTGGATGAGGTGGAGGGCTGTTGTAGGCTGCAAAGAGACATAGAATCATAGAATCCCTACAGTGCAGAAGGAGGCCATTCGGCCCATCGAGTCTGCACCGACCACAATCCCACCCAGGCCCTACCCCCACATATTTTACCCGCTAATCCCTCTAATTTACGCATCTCAGGACTCTAAGGGGCAATTTTTAACCTGGCCAATCAACTTAACCCGCACATCTTTGGACTGTGGGAGGAAACCGGAGCACTCGGAGGAAACCCACGCAGACACGAGGAGAATGTGCAAACTCCACACAGACAGTGACCTTTGCCGGGAATCGAACCCGGGACCCTGGAGCTGTGAAGCAGCAGTGCTAACCACTGTGCTACCGTGCCGCCCACATAGATAGGATGCAAAGCTGGGCTGAAAAATGGCAAATGTAGTTTAACCCTGATAAATGTGAGGTGATTCATTTTGATAGGACTAATTTAAATGTGGATTACAGGGTCAAAGGTAGGGTTCTGAAGATTGTGGAGGAACAGAGAGATCTTGGTGTCCATATCCACAGATCTCTAAAGGTTGCCACTCAAGTGGATAGAGCTGTGAAGAAGGCCTATAGTGTGTTAGCTTTTATTAACAGGGGCTTGGAGTTTAAGAGCCGTGGGGTTATGCTGCAACTTTACAGGACCTTGGTGAGACCACATTTGGAATATTGTGTGCAGTTCTGGTCACCTCACTATAAGAAGGGTGTGGAAGTGCTGGAAAGAGTGCAGAGGAGATTTACCAGGATGCTGCCTGGTTTGGAGGGTAGGTCTCATGAGGAAAGGTTGAGGGAGCTAGGGCTGTTCTCTCTGGAGCGGAGGAGGTTGAGGGGAGACTTAATAGAGGTTTATAAAATGATGAAGGGGATAGATAGAGTGAACGTTCAAAGACTATTTCCTCGGGTGGATGGAGCTATTACAAGGGGGCATAACGATAGGGTTCATGGTGGGAGATATAGGAAGGATATCAGAGGTAGGTTCTTTACGCAGAGAGTGGTTGGGGTGTGGAATGGACTGCCTGCAGTGATAGTGGAGTCAGACACTTTGGGAACATTTAAGCGGTTATTGGATAGGCACATGGAGCACACCAGGATGATAGGGAGTGGGATAGCTTGATCTTGGTTTCAGATAAAGCTCGGCACAACATTGTGGGCCGAAGGGCCTGTTCTGTGCTGTACTGTTCTATGTTCTATGTTCTATGTATTTTACACTGGCGTATTTACACTCTCCTCTCAGAATGGTGTGCCGATGAGCAGACACAGAGACACAGACGTACCTTCTCACCCCTCGCCGGAGGTAGTGGCACGGATCCACATTCCATGCCCAGATATGTATGTAATTCTGTAAATTAAGAGAAGAGGTTGCAATTTATAAGAAGCTAAATGGATGAACTATTAAGAGATTTCATTGTAAGAAATGTCAGGTGTTAAAAGCAAATGGATCATCAGATGTCCAGGAGATCTATGTGGGGTTACGGGGATAGGGCAGAGGTGGGATTGTTGTCGATGCAGACTCGATGGGCCGAATGGCCTCCTTCTGCACTGTAGGGTTTCGATGATTTTATGAGACTGTTGGTCACCCCGTATTTCTTTAACTGTTGGAGATGGTTAATATTCCATTTGTCTGATCATTGAGAATAATTCATTCAAATGAGCCTGTTTTAACATTCAAATATACTTAGTAGTTTAATTGAGAAGTAGCAGTGAGATCCCCAGCCCTGTTACATCATGCTCTTTTTTTACTTAGTATTTCTAGGTTCAGTATCTCAGCATCCCTCATCAACATCCTGTGGTTTGTCATTCACCAGACATTTAGCCAGAGCAGCCATATTAATACTGTAGCTTCAAGGTCAGAGACTGGCAATGAATTGCTCACCACCGGACACCCCAAAGCCTTTCCACAGTCTACAAGGCACAGTAAGAAGTCTCACAACACCAGGTTAAAGTCCAACAGGTTTATTTGGTAGCAAATACCATAAGATTTCGGAGCACTGCTCCTTCGTCAGATGGAGTGGAAATGTGCTCTCAAACAGCGCACAGAGACACAAAATCAAGTTTCAAAATACTGATTAGAATGCGAATCCCTACAACCAGCCAGGTCTTAAAGATACAGACAATGTGGGTGGAGGGAGCATTAAACACAGGTTAAAGAGATGTGTATTGTCTCCAGACAGAACAGCTAGTGAGATTCTGCAAGTCCAGGGGGCAAGCTGTGGGGGTTACTGATAATGTGACATAAATCCAACATCCCGGTTTAGGCCGTCCTCATGCGTGCGGAACTTGGCGATCAGTTTCTGCTCAGCGACTCTGCGCTGTCGTGTGTCGTGAAGGCCGCCTTGGAGAACGCTTACCTGAAGATCCAAGGCTGAATGCCCGTGACTGCTGAAGTGCTCCCCCACAGGAAGAGAACAGTCTTACCTGGTGATTGTCGAGCGGTGTTCATTCATCCGTTGTCGTAGCGTCTGCATGGTTTCCCCAATGTACCATGCCTCGGGACATCCTTTCCTGCAGCGTATCAGGTAGACAATGTTGGCCGAGTTGCAAGAGTAGGTACCGTGTACCTGGTGGATGGTGTTCTCACGTGAGATGATGGCATCCATGTCGATGATCCGGCACGTCTTGCAGAGGTTGCTGTGGCAGGGTTGTGTGGTGTCGTGGTCACTGTTCTCCTGAAGGCTGGGTAATTTGCTGCGGACAATGGTCTGTTTGAGGTTGCGTGGTTGTTTGAAGGCAAGAAGTGGGGGTGTGGGGATGGCCTTGGCGAGATGTTCGTCTTCATCAATGACATGTTGAAGGCTCCGGAGGAGATGCCGTAGCTTCTCCGCTCCGGGGAAGTACTGGACGACGAAAGGTACACTGTCCACCGTGTCCCGTGTTTGTCTTCTGAGGAGGTCGGTGCGGTTTTTCACTGTGGCGCGTCAGAACTGTCGATCGAAGAGTCGAGCACCATATCCTGTTCTTATGAGGGCATCTTTCAGCGTCTGGAGGTGTCTGTTGCGATCCTCCTCATCCGAGCAGATCCTGTGTATTCGGAGGGCTTGTCCGTATCTGGTCACCATCAGACTCACCATGGACTACTCTCCGGAATCGGTTGCATCTCCATTAAGGACAGTCACCTCAGCACCTCACTGTACCGCAAGCCCACGGATAACCTCATGATGCTCCACTTCTCCAGCTTCCACCCTCAACACGTTAAAGAAGCCATCCCCTACGGACAGGCCCTCCGAATACAGAGGATCTGCTCGGATGAGGAGGATCGCAACAGACACCTCCAGACGCTGAAAGATGCCCTCATAAGAACAGGATATGGCGCTCGACTCATCGATCAACAGTTCCGACGCGCTACAGCGAAAAACCGCACCGACCTCCTCAGAAGACAAACACGGGACACGGTGGACAGAGTACCCTTCGTCGTCCAGTACTTCCACGGAGCGGAGAAGCTACAGCATCTCCTCCGGAGCCTTCAACATGTCATTGATGAAGACGAACATCTCGCCAAGGCCATCCCCACACCCCCACTTCTTGCCTTCAAACAACCGCGCAACCTCAAACAGACCATTCTCCGCAGCAAACTACCCAGCCTTCAGGAGAACAGTGACCATGACACCACACAACCCTGCCACAGCAACCTCTGCAAGACATGCCGGATCATCGACACGGATGCCATCATCTCACGTGAGAACACCATCTACCAGGTACACGGTACCTACTCTTGCAACTCGGCCAACATTGTCTACCTGATACGCTGCAGGAAAGGATGTCCCGAGGCATGGTACATTGGGGAAACCATGCAGACGCTAAAACAACGGATGAATGAACACCGCTTGACAATCACCAGGTAAGACTGTTCTCTTCCTGTGGGGGAGCACTTCAGCGGTCACGGGCATTTAGCCTTGGATCTTCAGGTAAGCGTTCTCCAAGGCGGCCTTCACGACACACGACAGCGCAGAGTCGCTGAGCAGAAACTGATCACCAAGTTCCGCACACATGAGGACAGCCTAAACCGGGATGTTGGATTTATGTCACATTATCAGTAACCCCCACAGCTTGCCTCCTGGACTTGCAGAATCTCACTAGCTGTTCTGTCTGGAGACAATACACATCTCTTTAACCTGTGTTTAATGCTCCCTCCACCCACATTGTCTGTACCTTTAAGACCTGGCTGGCTTTAGGGATTCGCATTCTAATCAATATTCTGTAACTTGATTTTGTGTCTCTGTGCACTGTTTGAGAGCACATTTCCACTCCATCTGACGAAGGAGCAGTGCACCGAAAGCTTATGGTATTTGCTACCAAATAAACCTGTTGGACTTTAACCTGGTGTCGTGAGACTTCTTACTGTGTTCACCCCAGTCCAACGCCGGCATCTCCACGACAAGGCACAGGCCAGGAGTGTGATAAATATTCTCCACTTGCCTGGATGATTGCAGCTCCAAAAGCACCCAAGAAACTCAAAAGCATCCAGAACAAAGCAGCCCATCCACCACCTTAAACATTCACTCTCTCTCTACGAAGGATGCACAATGCTAGCTGTGTGTACTATCTACAAGGCAGCATCTCACCAAGGCTCCTTAGACAGCAACTTGCAAACCCACAACCATCTAGAAGGACAAGGGCAACAGATACATGGGAATACCGCTACCTAGAATTTCCCCTCCAAGTCACTCACCATGCTGACTTGGAATCGTATCACCATTCCTTCACTGCTGTTGGGTCAAAATCCTGGAGCTCCCTTCCTAACAGCACTGTGGTGTACCTACACCACACTGACTGCAGCAGTTCAAGAAGGCAGCTCACACCACCTTCTCAAAGTAATAACTAGGGATGGACAATAAATGGCAGCTGAGCCATGCTCACTTCACAGGAAATAAATAAAATCTCCATTCCCATTAATTGGCCAATTTCTAAACAACTTATAGTGATTCTGTGAATGAAAAAGGCACACAGCCCATCACTCACCCAGCAGCAGTGTCGAGCAGCAGGCCTCAGGCACAACATCCAGATATTTCTCCTCACCCTCACATACTCGCCAGTGCTGCCAGCTGTCACCACCTTCACTATTCAGCTGTGACAAGCACATCACCCGAACACACTTCAGCACAAACAGGACAAGAAGAGAGCGGAGCAGAGTCACTCAGGGACAAGGATGCCTGTATCTGTGGAGCCCGACAGAGAGGATGATTCTCCAGATTATGGGGCTGGACACTGCTTTCCAGCTCACTGGCTTTGCCACGCATCCACCTTCACCGAGGTTTCTCCTCTAGAAATTTAAAAGCTTCGGTAATAAAAACTGATTTAAAATGTAAATGGATAAGTGGACAAAGGACACCATATTTATAATAGTTGCAGGCTCAATATTGTATAAAAATTATAAATAAAGATATTATAGCTGTTATTGTTAATTATCCCTTTTCAGACGTTTTTCAGACGATAATAACGAAAGTCATGCCTGTTGTTCTAAACTACAGGATAAAGTGACTGGATAAATGTGCCTGAACAGTAATATCCATGTGGCAGTTTGTTGTTTATTACCCATAGAATCTCACCAGCCTACCTGTCAATGTCTCTGATGGATTACCCAATCTGAATCAGGCAGACTGAGAAATACCTTTCAAAATCTGACAAATGAAAAGAATCATTTAAATATGTGTCATTCAAATTGAAAAAGAGTTGCCAGTCAAGAAACACAAATTATCTATAACATGCTAATATTCAAACACGTGACTTGGGTCCTCTCATGAACACCTGGCGTGATTGAGTATGAGTCAGTTTGCTTCATGTTAACCTGGTTTTCAGATCCTTACATAGCATCACAAATAAAAACAAACACCCATCAGGAACAAAAGCAGTTATTTCTATTCATTTACGAGAGGTGGGTGTCAAAGACTAGGCCAGCATTCATTGCTCGTCCCTAGTTGCCCTTGAGAAGGTGGTAGTGAGCTGCTTCTTGAACCACTGCTGCCTATGAGGTGTAGGTACACCCAGTGTGCTGCTATGGATTGAGTTCCAGGATTTTGACCCAGCGACAGTGAAGGAACAGCAATATATTCCCAAGTCAGGATGGTGGCTTGGAGGGGAACTTGCAGATGTTGGTGTTTCCAGGTGTTCCCAGGTCCTTCTAGATAGTAGTGGTCATGGTTTTGAAAGGTGCTGTTTAAGGAGCTGATGGTACACAATGCTGCCACTGTTCATCAGTGGTCTAATCTAATCAAGTGGTCTGCTTTGTCCTGAATGGTGTTGAGCTTCTTGAATGTTGTTGGAGCTGTATTTACCCAGGCTAGAGAGAATATTCCATTGCACTCCTGACCTGTGCCTTATAGATGGTGGATAGGCTTTCAGGAGTTAGCAGATGAGTTACTTGCAACAGGATTCCTAGCCTTTGGTTTGCTCTGGTAGCCACAGTATTTATATGGCTAGTCTAGTTTAGTTTCTGGTTAATGGTAACTCTTAGGACATTGATAGTTGGGGTATTCAGTGATGGTAGTGCCATTGAATGTCAAGGGACGAAGGTTAGATTGCTGCATTTGGACACGATATGGAGTTGCAAATAATGCTGAACATTGTGCAATCATCGGCAAACGTCCCCACTTCTGACTTCATGATGACAGGAAGGTCATTGATGAAAGAGCTGAAGATGGTTGGACCTAGGCATGAAAACTCCTGCAATAGTGTCCGACTGAGATGATTGACCTCCAACAACCACAATTCCTTTGTACCTGGTATGACTCCAACCCACAGAGAGTTTTCCCTGATTCCCATTGACCCCAGTTTTGCTCGGGCTATTTGATGCCTTACTAGGTCAGATGCTTGATGTCAAGGGCAATCACTTTCACCTTACCTCTGGATCCAGCTCTTTTGTCCATGTTTGAACCAAGGCTGTAATGAGATCAGGAGCTGAGTGACCCTGGTGGAACCTTAACTGAGCATCAGTGAGCAGGTTATTGCTGAGTAAGTACTGCTTAATAATACTGTTGGTGACCCCATCCATCACTTTGCTGATGATCAAGAATAGACTGGTGTGGTGGTAATTGGCCAGGTAGGATTTCTCTAGATTTTGTGTGAGGACCTACCTGGGCAGTTTTCCACATTGCCTGGTAGGTGTCAGTGTTGTAGCAGTACTGGAACTGATTGGTTAGGGAGCAGCAAATTCTGGAGCAGAAGTCATCAGTCCTCTTGCTGGAATATTGTCAGAGCCCATAGCCTTTGCAGTATCCAGTGCCTTCAGCTGTTTCTTGATGATATGTGGATGGAATTGAATGGAATTGGCTCAAGTACAATGCACCTATGGTTGAGCCTAGGACACTATCTTGAGGAAGTCCTGCTAGTGGACAATGGTGAACCGCCTCCACCATAGGAAAACATGCCGCAGGGAGGGGGGATCTGGAAAATCCTGTCCTTAGACTCCAGAATGGAAGATTCCTCTCATGGAGTGAGTTGAATTGGCTGAAGAATTTGTTCTTTGTCATTTGGGACCTGAGAAGGAGGCTGGCATGAATCATCTACTGGACACTTCTGGCTGAAGGTGGGTGCAAACACTTTAGTCTTGTCTTTTGCAATCATGCTGGGCTCTGTCATCATTAAGGATGGGGATGTTCGCGGTTCTCCCTCCTCCGATTCGTTGTTGGGTTGTCCATCACAATTCACTGCTTCACTACACATTCACAACAGAGCTTTGATTTGATCTGTCAGCTGTGGGATCATTTAGTTCGGTCTGTCACATGCTGATTCCACTCTTTAACATGACTTTAGTCTGGTGCTGCAGCTTCACCACTTTGACACCTTAGATACATCTGATGTTGCTGTTCTACACTTACAGGAGAAGAATTGGTCCCCAGGCTTGTTGTGGGGGATGCTGGAGGAGTATGCTGGACAGTGGTTAGCTCTGCTGCCCCACGGTGCCAGGGATCCAGGTTCAATTCCGGCCTCGGGTCATTGCCTGTTTGAAGTTTGCACATTCTCCTCGTGTTAGCATAGGTTTCCTCCATGTGCTCCGGTTTCCTCCCACACTCCGAGGTGCGGGTTAGGTTGATTGGCCATGCTATACTGCCCCTTAGTCTCAGAGGTTTTAGCAGCGTAAATATGGGGGGTTACGAGGATAAGGCCTGTGTGGGTTTGTTGGCAGTGCAGGGCCTGCGTGGGATTGTTGTCAGTGCAGGCTCAATGGGCCGAATGGCCTCCTTCTGCACTGAATTCTCACGGATACCCAGTTTTGAGCTGCTAAATCTATTCTGAATTTATCACATTTAGCACAGTGGTTGTGCCACACAAGTTGAAAGTCATTTTTAGACCAGTTTTAAACTAATTCATCGAACTTGCAGTGAATAATGTCAACATATAAACAACTATCTTAGATTCAGCATGTGATATGAGGACAACCTCAAATAGATTTTTGTATATCTGTGGGTCAGCAAAAACAGTATGAACTGTTAATATTTAATGTATTTAGTCTTTAGTAGAAATAAAGTAGAGATATGTGTGTCTATAACCATGATGACATTCTGAAACACATGTCAGAAAAATCAGATTTGATAGCAATGTACCTTCGTGGCAAGTCAAAGAATTAACCCTAATCAGCAGGACTGACACTGAAGATTCACATTTTGAAGTTTATAAGTATTCTTTCATCTTTTCAATATAAAGTCGAGAGTTTGGATATATTAAGACAAATACTGCAAGCTAAGCCAAATGACCTTACATTTCAATATGTGTATCTATGGTAACAACAGATAAGGACCAGACAACTCTCATGAATGGTTGGATACCAGCCCAGGAACAAGAATTAGATGAGCCTCAGCTATAATTATAATGAAGAACTGTTAATTAATCAGTAGTTTTATAACATGTTTGCTTTTTAAAATTCACAAGATAATACTAGGCATGTTTCTAAAGGGACTTCATGTTAGAGATTAATATAAAGCCTTCTTATTTCAAGTTAAAATGCAGACACAAAATGGTTGCAAAGAATTAATTAAAATCTGATTCGAACAAAACTCAGAAATCAAACATTTACACAAATTGTACAAAGATGTATGTTGGTAATTATAATCGAAAAACACATTGGGCCCGATTTTACCATCAAGTTGCGCCCATTTATAGGCACGAAAACTTGGTAAAGTCGGGCGTGAGGCAAGTAGTGCGATCTGCGCCTGCCTCCGCACGGGTTCCCCCTTTACCAAGGCCCGAAAATGGCCACGATCGGGACCACACCCGAAACGGGTGGGATGGTCATTTAAATGCATTTGCATGCATTCAAATTGACTTAATGGCTGTACGCCCAACTTCTCCCTTTACCACCACGTTCGCCCATCCAGAATCGGCACGCTGCTCCTTCATCAGGTGAGTGGAGAGGTTGGTTCACAAACCCGGCATATATAGACAAAGACACAATTGCGAGATCATTACAGATTGGAATGTGAAGAATGATTAGAATGTGAGTCTTTACAGGTAATCAAGTCTTCACAGGTACAGACAGTGTGAGTGGAGAGAGGGATAATCACAGGTTAAAGAGGTGTCAATTGTCTCAAGCCAGGACAGTTGGTAGGATTTTGCAAATCCAAGCAGTATGGTGGGGCCAAAAGCGAATGTGCTGAAGGGTCTCAGCAGGCCTGGCGGCGTCTGCAGGGAGCGAGGTGAGCGGACATTTCGGGTCCAGATGGCCCTTTGTCTAATAGACCAGCCTTGACGGGGGGTCATCTGGACTCGGAGGTTCAGCTCTTTTCTCTCCTTCCGGAGGCTGCCAGACCTGCTGAGATTTTCCAGCATTTTCTCTTTTGGTTTCAGATTCCAGCATCCGCAGTAATTTGCTTTTATCCTGAATGGTGGAGGTTACAAGTAGTGCGACATGAACCCAAATGATGTCTGAGCATTTGACACTTATTTTTAAGGTAACATTAACAAGACATACCCAGTCTGACCTTCCTGTCTGAAGACCTCTCTTAGGATTAATGATTGCAGTGGTCAATCTCAAATTCTTAAAATCGTCTGAATTCTGGCTTCCGAAGATTTATTCTTAACTCGAGGGATCAGTGTTATTATCTTTATCTGCTACTCAGCTTCTACTAACGGGCATTTAATGTTAATCACAAGTGAGAGGTCACTGGCAATAATTTAGTCAATAAACATGATGAACAACTATTATCTATTGGCCCATTTTACAAAAGAAGCTGCAGACATTCAAAGACTATTTCCTCGGGTGGATGGAGCTATTACAAGGGGGCATAACTATAGGGTTCATGGTGGGAGATATAGGAAGGATATCAGAGGTAGGTTCTTTACTCAGAGAGTGGTTGGGGTGTGGAATGGACTGCCTGCAGTGATAGTGGAGTCAGACACTTTAGGAACATTTAAGCGGTTATTGGATAGGCACATGGAGCACACCAGGATGATAGGGAGTGGGATAGCTTGATCATGGTTTCAGATAAAGCTCGGCACAACATCGTAGGCCGAAGGGCCTGTTCTGTGCTGTACTGTTCTATGTTCTATGAAACAGACATGCTCAAACAATGGAGGGGAAGGGGGAGTCCGCTGCCACTTTGCCTGAGATCCGTGGGGGGGAGGGGGGAGGGGAGTCCGCTGCCACTTTGCCTGAGATCGGTGGGAAGGGCCCGCGATCGGTCTGGGTGGTGAGAGGGGGTGGGGGGATAAGGGGGTCAGTAATGTTGTGGGGGTGGGACAATACCTGTGGGGGCCGGGGGAGGGATTATCCGGCCCGGGAGGGATGTGGCAGTGGCAGCCGCATTCTATCGTTTTTTTCCTGCGCATGCACAGTTGGAGGCACCAATCGGAGCTGCAGGATTTCAGACGCGTTAAGCCCTGTCCACGGGCTTCTGCAGCGCAATTCAGAATTGCTGATATTTCTTTCAGGCAGAGTACATATGGGGGCGCCTGAGAACGGGTCTAAAAGTTGGATCTGAAACACTCCCAGTATCAAATCCACCCAGCACTTTGAATCAAAATGGTAAAATAGGGTCCATTGAAAAGCCCATTGTTCTATTTTCTTAATTAATTATGCTGGAAGACTAAGACCAATTAAGCTGAATTAAAGAATATCAAAAGGTGATAAGATCCCGTTACCAAATGGAAAGGGAGGGTCTTGAACCTTCCATAGGGGTTAAAAGTCCCATGTCAAGAGAAACCTTTAGCTCACTGTAGAATGACCACGGATACTTATGCAAAAGAAGGAAGGGACATGCTTTCATGTCAAAAGTCATGAAAATCTGTTGAATGTAATAAGTACAGGATGCTTCCTTTTCATTTTTGGTTATGTACATAAAAATTAAACTAGTGTCGAAAGAAAACAGAGAATGAATTTAATTGCGGACTCATGTCCTGTGTATTAAAACTCAGTGGATTTATTTGTATGGATTTGTATACATTTGAACTCAACTAATTCTGCATTATAACTGATTCTTTATTACAACTCTGTACTCATTTATATTCATTTTTATCCCTGGTCCTGCTGATCTACATCCCAGAGTGTTAAAGAGGTGGCTGTGGAGATACGGCTGTGTTGGTGATCATCTTCCTAAATTCTGGAATGGTTCCTGCAGATTGGAAGGTAGCAAATGTTCAAGAAAGGAGAGAGAAAAAAAAACAAGGAACTATAGACCTGTTAGTCTGATATCAGTAGGAGGGACAATGTTAGAATCTATTAAAAGGATGTGATAGTTTGACACTTAGACAATAATGGTAGAATTGGGCAGAGTCAAGATGAATTTAAGAAAAGAAAGTCATGCTTGACAAATCTGCTGGAATTTTTTGAGAACGTAACAAGGCAAGTGGATAAGGTGGGGATCAGTGGATGTGGTGTATGTAGATTTCCAGAGGGCTTTCAATTAAAATCCCACACAGGAGGTTGGTAAGCAAAATTACAGCACATGGGATTGGAGATAATATACTGGCATGGATTGACAATTGGTTAATGACAGAAAACAGATAGTAGGAATAAATGGGCTGTTCTCAGGTTGACAGGCTGTGCCATGGTGCTGTACCATGAGGATCAGTGCTTGGGTCCCAGCTATTCACAATCTAGATCAATGATTTGGATGTGGGGACCAAACGTAATATTTCCCAGTTTGCTGATTATACAAAACTAGGTAGGAATGTGAGCTGTGTGGAGGATGAAAAGAGACTCCAAGGGGATTTAAGCATGGCAGATAGAACAAAACGTGAACTTAACCGCCCACAAACAGTCAATGCCGGCACTGGACCCCTTCCCTGCCACCCACCGGCATCCCCATTACTCACACATCTGGGCTAGTAATCCAAACACCCAGGCTAATCCTCTGGGGCCATGGGTTCAAATCGCACCATGGCAGCTGGTGGAATTTAAGTAAGAACATAAGAACTAAGAGCAGGAGTAGGCCATCTGGCCCCTCTAGCCTGCTCCGCCATTCAATAAAATCATGGCTGATCTTTTCGTGGACTCCGCTCCACTTACCCGCCTGCTCACTATAACCCTTAATTCCTTTACTGTTCAAAAATGTATCTATCCTTGCCTTAAAGACATTCAATGAGGTAGCCTCAACTGCTTCACTGGGCAGGGAATTCCACAGATTCACAACCCTTTGTGTGAAGAAGTTCCTCCTCAACTCAGTCCTAAATCTGCTCCCCCGTATTTTGAGGCTATGCCCCCTAGTTCTAGTTTCACCTGCCAGGGGAAACAACTTCCCTGCTTCTATCTTATCTATTCTCTTCATAATATTGTACGTATAAGATCTCCCCTCATTCTTCTGAATTCCAATGAGTATAATCCCAGTCTACTCAGTCTCTCCTCATAAGCCAACCCTCTCAACTCTGGAATCAACCTAGTGAATCTCCTCTGCACCCCCTCCATTGCCAGTATATCCTTTCTCAAGTAAGGAGACCAAAACCGTACACAGTACTCCAGGTGTGGCCTCACAAGCGCCTTATACAGCTGCCACATAAACTTGCTATTTTTAAACTCCATCCCTCTAGCAATGAAGGACAAAATTCCATTTGCCTTCTTAATTACAGTGGAACCCCGATTTTAGGTGCCCCGATTTAGCGCAAAATCGGATATGACGCGATTGCGCGACGGACCCTTTTTTTTGCTATTTCCGGTTTAGTGAATTAGCGTGATCCCGATTTAGCGCGACCCCAATAACATTCGTGATAACATTTTATGGACCCCAACCATCGCGTTAAAACGGGGCTCCACTGTACCTGCAAGCCAACGTTTTGTGATTCATGCACAAGGACACCCAGGTCCCTCTGCACAGCAGCATGCTGCAATTTTTTACCATTTAAATAATAGTCCATTTTGCTGTTATTCCTACCAAAATGGATGACCTCACATTTACCAACATTGTACTCCATCTGACAGACCCTCGCCCACTCACTTAGACTATCTATATCCCTTTGCAGACTTTCAATGTTCTCTGCACACTCATCTTAATGTCATCTGCGAACTTTGACATACTACACTGGGTCCCCAACTCCAAATCATCTATGTAAAATTGTAAACAGTTGTGGTCCCAACACTGATCCCTGAGGCACAGCACTAGTCACTGATCGCCAACCAGAAAAACACCCATTTCCCCACTCTTTGCTTTCTGTTAGTTAACCAATCCTCTATCCATGCTAATACATTACCCGTAACACCGTGCATCTTTCTCTTATGCAGCAGCCTTTGGTGCGGCACCTTGTCAAATGCCTTCTGGAAATCCAGATACACCACATCCACAGGTTCCCCATTTTCCACCGCGCATGTAATGTTCTCAAAGAATGCCACCAAATTAGTCAAATATGACCTGCCCTTCATGAACCCATGCTGTGTCTTTCCAATGGGACAATTTATATCCAAATGTCTTGCTACTTCTTCCTTGATGATAGATTCAAGCATTTTCCCCACTACAGAAGTTAAGCTAACCGGCCTAAATTTGATTAATAAACTTGGGATCCGGATTCTCTGACCTCACCAGCAGTTGTGATTCTCTGGTTCTGCTGCAGTGAAACCGAGTGCCAAATTCTCCATTCTTGCTGGCAGCGACAATGGGGCATGAACAGCCAGAGAATTCCGGGCCTGGAATTAAAAGCTAGCCTCAGTAATTGTGATCATGAAACCATTGTCAATTATTGTAAAAGTCTACTCATGTTTCCGTAGGGAATGAAACCTGCCATCCTTACCTGGTCTCCAGACCCACAGCAATGTGCTTTACTCTTAGTTGCCCTTTGAAATTGTGTGGCAAGCCACTCAATTCAAGGGCAACTTGGGTTGGGCCTCAAATATTGACCTTGCTGGTGACACCCACATCTGACGAGGGATTAAAAAAATGTCCATGTCCAGTGCTTTAAATAGCACTGATCCTTCGCGGCATCTAATGTTCAGCTGTCTAAGGTTAAGAAAGGTCAATGACTGGGGCACAGCTTTTAAAAATAAAACATTTGATTAACATCGTGACCTGCCTTCCTTCATGATACTGGCAGTCATTATGTAAACATTAAACAGTAGGGGAGGCGATGACCTAGTGGTATTATCGCTAGACTATTAATCCAGAAAGTCAGTTAATGTTGCTGGTTCGAATCCCGCCACAGCAGATGGTGGAATTTAAATTCAGCAAAAAATTTCTGGAATTATGAATCTACTGATGACCATGAAACCATTGTCGAAAAAACCGATCTGGTTCACTAATGTCCTTTAGGGAAGGAAATCTGCCGTCCTTACCCAGTCTGGCTGACATGTGACTCCAAAGCCACAGCAATGTGGTTGACTCTCAACTGCCCTCTGAACGAGGACAACCTGAATGGGCAATAAATACTGGCCAGCCAGCGACGTCCATGTCCCACGAATGAATAGAAAAAAAACAATTTGGCCCAGATTTTCCTGTCAGCAGCCAAGCATTTGCATTCACAAAAATCCATACTTACCTTGCGAGTTGGCTGCCAGCATGGTGCCAGCGTATTCTCAGTGAAGACACAACCCATTGGCCTCACTGGAAGAAGTCATGCTCATTGAGGCCAGTTAGTCACTATTCAGGTTTGGTGCTTTCTAATGCTATATAATAATTTCAATTCGTCTTGAACTTTTAAAAGCTTTTAAATATTTTAATCAATGTTAAATATGTTAACAAACTTGGACAAAATTCGCAACGGAGAAAGATTTTTGAAACTGCTGGAACACAGAGACAGGCCTCTGCATTTGTTCCAGGGTCAGCAAGATTCCACCATGGAGAGCAGAAGGTGGGAGTCTGGCCAGGAAAGCATTGCCCACATGTTATCTAAAGATTCTATTCTCGCAGATTCAATTTGGTGCCTGAGGTCTGAGTAAACTAGACAACTATTGAAATTGAAAACTACTTTACAAAGCTGTCTCCATCTGGTTATCTTAGACCTGAACGGGCAATGATATTGGTTGATTTCAACTAAGTAACATAGGGTAATTAATTGAAGTCAAAATGAAATGATAAGTAACTAATAACACTGAGTATTGAATACTGATTTATTCAGCTTTCAACTCTGTCTTAGCTTTAAATTGCCAGGAAAGCTTCCAGAAACAATTATTCGGGATAGAATTAGCAGTCACATGGAAAAATGTGGTCGAGTTAAGAAAAGCCAGCATGGATTTCTAAAGAAGAAATTGTGTTTATCTAACTTGCTGCAGTTTTTGAGGAGGTAATGCTGTTGATGTGATGTGCATGGACTTTCAGAAGACACTCGACACGGTGCCACACACTAGACTTGTGAAAAAGGTTATAGCTCATGGAATAAAAGAGACAGTAGTAATGTAGATACAAAATTGGCTGAATAATAAGAAGCAAAGAATAATGGTCAGTGGATATTTTTCCAGATTGGAGGAAGGTTTGTGGTGGAATTCTTCAGGGGTCAGTATTGGCACCCTTGCTTTTCCTGGAAAAAATTAATGCTCTAGATCTTGGTTTGCAGGAGACAATTTCAAACTTTGCAGACGACAGAAAACTTGGAAGCATTGTAAACTCTGAAGAGAGCAGTGTGCAACTTCATAAGGATTAAGACAAGTTAGTGGAGTGGGCAGATGGGTGGCAGATGAAGTTCACTGTGGAAAAGTGTGAGGTGATGCATTTTGGTAGGAAGAACATGGAGAGATAATGCAAAATACTTAAAGAGGGTGCAGGAGCAGAGGGACCTGGGTGTGTATGTGCATAGATCATTGCAGGTGGCAGGACAGGTGGAGAGAGCAGGATGTGAATGCATTGGAGAGAATGCAGAAGAGGTTTACAAGAATGGTTCCAACGATGAGAAACTTCAGTTATGAGGATAGATTGGAGAGGTTGGGACTGTTCCCTTTGTGAAGAAGAGATTTGATAGAGATGTTCAAAATCATGATGCGGCCAAATAGAGTAGATAGGGAGAAACTTTTCCTGATCATAAAAGGATCAAGAACAAGAGGGCACAGATTTAAAGTGATTTAAAAAAGAAGCAAAAGGAATTTTTTGTCACACAATGTGCAGGGATATAGGGAAAATGCAATGGAATGGCATTAAGCTATAGTGCTTGTTTGGAGAGCCAGCACAGACACGATGGGCCAAATGGCCTCCTCCTGTGCAGTAAGAATTCTGTGACAATGATCCAGAAAGATCAGCTTTCCTGTGTAATACATAAATATTACATTGTTAACCTCTAAAAGCAGCAGCTTTGCCAATTAGCAACTCTGTTTTGGATGAAAACTCGAGATGGGATCAACCATCCTGACTCACCATAATTACTTTTTCAACACATAATTCCCTGTTTAATTACAATCCATTTTCAATTACTCCATCCCCATGGCAGGATTTATTAACCACCCACCAACTCTTTCAACCATTATTAACTTGTCATTTCTGAATTCTACTCCAGCAGCAGGGGCATATCCATTAATCTTTATACTGCACTTGTGAATTGAATATTGATGCTTTATTTGTGGTGACTTATTTTAATCACTGGCGCCAATTCCCTGCTTCGCTTGGTACATTTCCACTGCTGGAAGATGGTGCTGGCATAGGGCACTCCACACAATGGGACCACACCTACATGGACATGGACCTGAAATGGAGTGAAATCTGAGTGGGTAGGAGTGGAAATTTGGTGCAGATTCCAGTTATACCAGGTTGCCATCCACAATGTTCCTGGATAAAAAGAGGTTGGTGTACAAATGGGCAGACTTATTGTGATGCTATGGTGAAGTGTTCCCAACATTTTCCATTTTTTCCAATTAGATAATATACCTGTGACATTATTGCAAGTCCAAAGACATACCAGTGATCGGGAAGGTGATGGATATGGTGTTGAAGGGGGGGATAGCTGGAACATATCCTGATCTAAACCCATACGTGTTAAGGAAGCTTGAGTTGACAGTCCAAGTTGGATGCTTGTTGCGGGGAATCAGAGTGATCATTCGTCCTAACTTATGACAGACATTGGGGAGCAAATGCATGAAGGACATCTCAAAGTTACTTTTGGTGGCCAGGTTTTGATGGCCAGATAGAGGAAAAAGCTGCACGGTGCCAGTTATGTGCTCGTGTGAGGAACTCACCCCCATTGTCACCGTTATACGGAATGGCCTAAAGTGCCATAGCAATGCTTACATATTGGTTTTGCTGGTCCATTTGAGGGATACATGTTCTTGGTCATAATTGACGTGCATTCTAAGTGGCCAGAAGTTGTCATGATGAACTCCACCACCAGTAAGCAAACCATGGAGAAACTTGATGAGATCTTTGCAAGGTTTGGTAAGCTGGAACAAATTGTCAGTGACAATTGTTCACCATTTACTTCGCAAGAATTTGAAGATGATCACAGAGAGAGTGATATTCAACATATTAAATCAGTGCCCTATCATCCATCTACTAATGGGTTAGCTGAAAGTTTTTTGTACAATTCTTGAAGCACTCAATGAAAGCATCTCGAGACCAAGAATTGTTAACCTGACATGGACTCCGTACAATGCAGAAAAGAGCCATTTGGTCCATCAAGCCTGCACCAACAACCATCCCACCCAAGCCCTGTCCCCATAACCCCACATATTTACTCTGCAAATTGCCCTGATGCTGAGGGAGAATTTAGCATGGCTAACCCACCTAACCTGCACATCTTTGGACTGCGGGAGGAAACTGGAGCACTGGGAAGAAACCCACGTCGACACGGGGAGAATGTGCAAACTCCACACAGTTACCCAAGGCCGGAATTGAACCCAGATCCCTGGCACTGTGAGGCAGCAGTGCTAACCACTGTAGTGCTATGCCAACATCTTAATAGCTTTTTGGCATCCTACGGAAATACTACATATGAGATTACACAGTTCACCCGCATTGTTACTCACGAAGAGGAAGCTGAGAACAATGTTTGATGTTTTAATCCCCCAAGAAACATCAGTGATGGTAGAGTGAAACCAACAGTCCCAAATTGCCAGGAGAGAAACGAGTGCTACATGATGCTTGTTTCACCAACAAGAATGAGTGTTGACACAAAGCCATGCTATGAGTGAAAAGAGTGTATCTGCAATTGCCTTGGCTAAAACTGGTCCCATCCCATACACAGTACAAACTGAGGATGAATTAGTTTGAAGATGCCATGCTGATACAGTGTTTGTCAGAATCACCTCGAGATCAACCTCAAGCGTCTGATGTTGGACCTATCACTACAGATCAATCACCCGAGCCCGAAATAACAGATGATGCTATTGTTGCTACTGGTTTCCCCAATTGTGAATGATACCGAGGCCCCTCCATGGGAAGGAATATCTCCAGAAGTTCATAGAATCATAAAATCCCTACAATGCAGAAGGAGGCCATTTGGCCCATCGAGCCTTCACTGACAATGATCTCACCCAGGTCCTATCCCTGTAACCCCATATATTTACCCTGCTAATCCCCCAACACGAATTTATCATGGCCAATCCAACTAACTCACACATCTTTGGACTGTGGGAAAGAAACTGGAGCACCCAGAGGAAACTCACGCAGACACAGGGAGAATGTGCAAACTCCACACAGACCGTGACCCAAGCCGGGAATTGAACCCAGATTCCCGGCGCTGTGAAGCAGCAATGCTAACCACTGTGTCACCATACTGCCTGAGAATATGTCCAGGGTCAGACACAGCCAAATTCCTGATCAACGTATACAACCAGCAAGAAATCAGCGTCCTCCAGGTCACTTTGCATAGCATCTTATTAATTTGTCATTCTAGCCTTGAAGTAAAAGAGGAGGGATGTTATGTGTTTGAGGTAGTTACAGTGTTGGGGCATGGCCTCTTTAAGAGAATGATCACGTGGTTCCCCCATGGCATCATCGGATCTTCCAGATGCTTGCTCTCTTTTTATGTTGGAATATCTGGAGGTGAATCTTTATCTGGGCTCAAGAAAAGCTGATGTGCAAACTACATAAGCTCAGAAACGGCACACCTGATCATGTGTGAATTCACATACCTCTTTTGTCTTTGCACATGGCTCCAGTTCACAATGCAGTTTATAAGTTGTGATGGAGTGTGTGCAGAGTGTGGGTGGCAAGGCGGGCCAGTTAGAAGACTTAACTCGGTTCTCCAGCACAGCTGCCCAGCTCCCAACATTGACCCCAAAACCTCAGCCCTCACCTCCCTCAGCCCCTCAACAAACACACCATGCCAGTCCATGCCACTTCATGCCCCTTCCATTCCGCCACATATCCTTAATCTCAGAGCACCCATGCCACCCAATGGCACCTTGATGCATTCCATATATCCTCTTTAGCTATTCACCCAGTATGCTTTACATACACTCCTCAAGGGCATGCAATAGCAATGGGAATTATTTTTAAATCATTGGGAAAACATGAAACCTCTAACCATCTGAGGCAGGCTTGTCCGACATTTCACTCACAGGCCACATTGCATATTTTTCACGTTCAATGGTCAATAAGGAAATTTCAGAAACATAAAGCTTGGCACGACATTAAACTACAATTTAACAAAAAAGGGCTCGAAATGAAACAATTGCCGATCAAAAGTATAGCAAACTGTAGCAATGAATTAAATTTTTTAAAAGACTGAGTAATAAAAATGAGCGGAATGTGAGAGAGTCAGTGTGTTTGGCTGGATGTGAATTGATGCATGTGTACGTGTTGGTTGGTTGGTAATGAGTGAGAAACCCGTGACAGATTGTGAGGCACCCCCACTCACTCAGTCTCCCGCGCTCATCCCCACTCACTCACTCAGTCTCTCATGCTCGTCCCCACTCAGTCTCCCGCGCTCGCCCCCACTCACTCACTCAGTCTCCCGCGCTCATCCCCACTCACTCACTCAGTCTCCCGCGCTCATCCCCACTCACTCACTCAGTCTCCCGCGCTCGCCCCCACTCACTCACTCAGTCTCCCGCGCTCATCCCCACTCACTCACTCAGTCACTCGTGCTCGTCCCCACTCAGTCTCCCGCGCTCGCCCCCACTCACTCACTCAGTCTCCCGCGCTCATCCCCACTCACTCACTCAGTCTCCCGCGCTCGCACCCACTCACTCAGTCTCCCGCGCTCGCCCCCACTCACTCACTCAGTCTCTCGCGCTCACCCCCACTCACTCACTCTCTCGCACTCACCCCCACTCACTCACTCTCTCGCGCTCACCCCCACTCACTCACTCTCTCGCACTCACCCCCACTCACTCACTCTCTCGCGCTCACCCCCACTCACTCACTCTCTCGCACTCACCCCCACTCACACTCTCGTGCTCACCCCCACTCACTCACTCAGTCCCCCGCGCTCATCCCCACTCACTCACTCAGTCTCCCGCGCTCGCCCCCACTCACTCACTCAGTCTCCCGCGCTCATCCCCACTCACTCACTCAGTCACTTGTGCTCGTCCCCACTCAGTCTCTCGCGCTCATCCCCACTCACTCACTCTCGCGCTCGCCCCCACTCACTCACTCAGTCTCCCGCGCTCATCCCCACTCACTCACTCAGTCACTCGTGCTCGTCCCCACTCACTCACTCAGTCTCTCGCGCTCATCCCCACTCACTCACTCAGTCTCCCGCGCTCACCCGCACTCACTCACTCAGTCTCCCGCGCTCATCCCCACTCACTCACTCAGTCACTCGTGCTCGTCCCCACTCACTCACTCCCTCGCGCTCACCCCCACTCACTCACTCAGTCTCCCACGCTCACCCCCACTCACTCACTCACTCAGTCTCTCGCGCTCATCCCCACTCACTCACTCTCTCGCGCTCACCCCCACTCACTCACTCTCGCGCTCACCCCCACTCACTCACTCTCTCGCACTCACCCCCACTCACTCAGTCTCTCGCGCTCACCCCCACTCACTCACTCTCGCGCTCACACCCACTCACTCACTCTCTCGCGCTCGCCCCCACTCACTCACTCAGTCTCCCGCGCTCATCCCCACTCACTCACTCAGTCTCTCGTGCTCACCCCCACTCACTCACTCAGTCTCCCGCGCTCGCCCCCACTCACTCACTCAGTCTCCCGCGCTCATCCCCACTCACTCAGTCTCCCGCGCTCATCCCCACTCACTCACTCAGTCTCCCGCGCTCGCCCCCACTCACTCACTCAGTCTCCCGCGCTCATCCCCACTCACTCACTCAGTCTCCCGCGCTCGCCCCCACTCACTCACTCAGTCTCCCGCGCTCATCCCCACTCACTCACTCAGTCACTCGTGCTCACCCCCACTCACTCACTCTCGCGCTCACCCCCACTCACTCACTCAGTCTCCCGCGCTCATCCCCACTCACTCACTCAGTCTCCCGCGCTCATCCCCACTCACTCACTCAGTCACTCGTGCTCACCCCCACTCACTCACTCAGTCTCCCGCGCTCATCCCCACTCACTCAGTCTCCCGCGCTCATCCCCACTCACTCACTCAGTCTCCCGCGCTCGCCCCCACTCACTCACTCAGTCTCCCGCGCTCGCCCCCACTCACTCACTCAGTCTCCCGTGCTCGTCCCCACTCACTCACTCAGTCTCCCGCGCTCGCCCCCACTCACTCACTCAGTCTCTCGTGCTCACCCCCACTCACTCACTCAGTCTCCCGCGCTCGCCCCCACTCACTCACTCAGTCACTCGTGCTCGTCCCCACTCACTCACTCAGTCTCTCGTGCTCGTCCCCACTCACTCACTCAGTCTCCCGCGCTCACCCCCACTCACTCACTCAGTCTCTCGCGCTCACCCCCACTCACTCACTCAGTCTCCCGCGCTCATCCCCACTCACTCACTCAGTCTCCCGCGCTCGCCCCCACTCACTCACTCAGTCTCCGCGCTCACCCCCACTCACTCACTCACTCTCTCGCGCTCACCCCCACTCACTCACTCACTCAGTCTCTCGTGCTCACCCCCACTCACTCAGTCTCTCACGCTCACCCCCACTCACTCACTCTTTCACGCTCGCCCCCACTCACTCACTCAGTCTCCCGCGCTCACCCCCACTCACTCACTCACTCTCTCGCGCTCACCCCCACTCACTCACTCACTCTCTCGCGCTCACCCCCACTCACTCAGTCTCTCACGCTCACCCCCACTCACTCACTCTTTCACGCTCGCCCCCACTCACTCACTCAGTCTCCCGCGCACACCCCCACTCACTCACTCAGTCTCTCGTGCTCACCCCCACTCACTCACTCAGTCTCTCGCGCTCACCCCACTCACTCACTCAGTCTCCCGCGCTCATCCCCACTCACTCACTCAGTCTCCCGCGCTCATCCCCACTCACTCACTCAGTCACTCGTGCTCGTCCCCACTCAGTCTCCCGCGCTCGCCCCCACTCACTCACTCAGTCTCCCGCGCTCGTCCCCACTCACTCACTCTTTCACGCTCGCCCCCACTCACTCACTCAGTCTCCCGCGCTCACCCCCACTCACTCACTCACTCTCTCGCGCTCACCCCCACTCACTCACTCACTCAGTCTCTCGTGCTCACCCCCACTCACTGACTCTCTCGTGCTCACCCCCACTCACTCACTCTCTCGCGCTCACCCCCACTCACTCACTCAGTCTCTCGTGCTCACCCCCACTCACTCACTCTCTCGCGCTCACCCCCACTCACTCAGTCTCTCACGCTCACCCCCACTCACTCACTCTTTCACGCTCGCCCCCACTCACTCACTCAGTCTCCCGCGCTCACCCCCACTCACTCACTCAGTCTCTCGTGCTCACCCCCACTCACTCACTCAGTCTCTCGCGCTCACCCCCACTCACTCACTCAGTCTCTCGTGCTCACCCCCACTCACTCACTCTCTCGCGCTCACCCCCACTCACTCACTCACTCAGTCTCTCGTGCTCACCCCCACTCACTCACTCTCTCGCGCTCACCCCCACTCACTCAGTCTCTCACGCTCACCCCCACTCACTCACTCTTTCACGCTCGCCCCCACTCACTCACTCAGTCTCCCGCGCTCACCCCCACTCACTCACTCAGTCTCTCGTGCTCACCCCCACTCACTCACTCAGTCTCTCGCGCTCACCCCCACTCACTCACTCAGTCTCTCGTGCTCATCCCCACTCACTCACTCAGTCTCCCGCGCTCGCCCCCACTCACTCAGTCTCCCGCGCTCGCCCCCACTCACTCACTCAGTCTCTCGCGCTCACCCCCACTCACTCACTCAGTCTCTCGCGCTCACCCCCACTCACTCACTCAGTCTCTCGTGCTCACCCCCACTCACTCACTCAGTTTCTCGCGCTCACCCCCACTCACTCACTCAGTCTCTCGCGTTCACCCCCACTCACTCACTCACTCTCCCGCGCTCACCCCCACTCACTCACTCACTCTCTCGCGCTCACCCCCTCTCTCTCACTCAGTCTCTCGCGCTCACCCCGACTCACTCTCTCGCGCTCACCCCCACTCACTCACTCAGTCTCTCGCACTCGCCCCCACTCACTCACTCACTCAGTCTCTCGCACTCGCCCCCTCTCACTCACTCACTCAGTCTCTCGCACTCACCCCCACTCACTCACTCAGTCTCTCGCACTCACCCCCACTCACTCACTCAGTCTCTCGCACTCACCCCCACTCACTCAGTCTCTCGCACTCACCCCCACTCACTCAGTCTCTCGCGCTCACCCCCACTCACACACTCACTCAGTCTCTCGCACTCACCCCCACTCACTCAGTCTCTCGCACTCACCCCCACTCACTCAGTCTCTCGCGCTCACCCCCACTCACACACTCACTCAGTCTCTCGCGCTCACCCCCACTCACACAGTCACTCACTCTCTCGCGCTCATCCCCACTCACACAGTCACTCAGTCTCTCGCGATCGCCCCCACTCACTCAGTCTTTCGCGCTCGCCCCCACTCACTCACTCAGTCTCTCGTGCTCGTCCCCACTCAGTCTCCCGCGCTCATCCCCACTCACTCACTCAGTCTCCCGCGCTCATCCCCACTCACTCACTCAGTCTCTCGCGCTCACCCCCTCTCGCTCAGTCTCTCGCGCTCGCCCCCACCCACTCTCTCATGCACTCACTCAGTGTCTGGAGTTTTACTGCCCACCTGCCACGGAGTCGGAGCGGGCGAGGGATAAACAATGGGAAGGTTTGTTTACCTCAAATGGTATTTTACGGTTTTGGGCCAAGCGAGGATGTAAAATCCTGCCCAGTCAGTCTCTCGCATTCACCCCCACTGGTTAGCACTGCTGCCTCACAGCGCACCTTTACTTCCTTCCTGTTGCTTTGGGGGAAAAAGGGTTTCAAATGGTTTCAAAAGATTGTTAGTTACTTTTTGCAGGTGGTTTCAAGACAGTTGAAAACTTACAGGTCTTTCACCTCCCGGTGCCACACCTAGACTAAGTTGATGAAGTCTGTTTTCAGCAACTAATAATGCCACATTTAAGAAACCATTGGACTCATTGTTTCTGAGGTCTCAGCTGACTCATTGTACTGACTGTCATGTACAAATTGATGGTGCCCTCTGCAGCCTCACCACTTCAACAATTTCTGGGTCATTATCTTCGCTCAGCGCCCCTCTCAATTCAAAGCAATGTCCAATCTGCTGGATTCTCACTGCTTTGATCACCACTGTCATGTCTTTTCAAGGAACTTCACCAATGTTTTTTAGCTAATGCAAAAATAATGATCTTTTAGGCACATTGGCTGGCTGGACTGTTTCCTTGAAGTGATATTGAATTTTTTAAAAGACTTTCAATGTTTGTATCTATCACTAATTTCCGCTTCCTTAAACGTGTCGATTGTTAATTTTAATGTATTGATCCAATAGGTGCTTCTTTCCAAATTCATATTAATAAATATATTTTATTTTATTTAAATAGTATGGTGAATCAGTAAATATTGTGAGGGAAGATTTAGAAGATTGATGGATTTAAAGAGTTAAGGTGACTTTAAACATCGTATAGCTGCAGCTGTTCTGAATTTAAAGGTGGCTGCATTTGATTATTAAAAAATGACTCCCTGCAGATCTTGCATGGAATTTTTAATATATTTCAATTGCAAAACAGAGGATCCGTGCTCTGAAATCAATTTTCCCACCAATGTCTGAATATGATTATAATTTGAAAACCTTCATTAAAGAACCGAGGAAAATGAGTCGCAGTAGGTCGTTCAGCCCTGTGAGCTTGCTCTGTCATTCAATACAATGTCTGACTTTCCACCTCAACTCACATTCTCGCATTACCCTCCACCCCCACCCATTCCCCGATTTCCTAAGGATCTAAAAGTCTAACAACCTCTGTATTAAATATACACAATGGGTCCGATCTCCCGGTCTCGCTCACCCTGAAACTGGAAAATCCCGCCCGAGATCAACAGACCTTGCCATGGTCCATCCCTCGCCCACTCCGATTCCCATGGCAAGTGGGATGGTAAAATTCGGCCCAATGATTGGGATGTAAAATTCAGACCCCTGAGAGTGAAGAAAAGCCTAAACGGCCAATCCCTTACTCTCAGACTGCCTGTTCTTTACTGCCCAGTCAGGGCAAACATCGTCACAGCAACTAACGTCCTTCAGGGAAGGAAATCTGCTGTCCTTTCCTGGTCTGACCTACATGTGACTCCAGAGCCACAGCAATGTGGTTGATTCTCAATTGCCCTCGGCAACTAGGGATGGGCAATAAATGCTGGTCAGCCAGAGATGCACATGTCCCACAAATCAAGCCCCTTAAGAATTTATATGCTTCAATTAGATCTCTTCCCATTCTTCTAAACTTTAGGGAATATAAGCTTAGTGTACTCAATCTCTCTTTAGTTGGGTGAACCCAAGCTGCACTTCCTGTAAGGCAGGTATATCCTTCCTTAAGTAAGGCGATTAATAATCGACACTGTACTCCAGGTGAGGGCTTACCAAGATCCTATGTCATTTTGGTAAGATTCTTTGCCCTTATACTCCAATCCCCTTGTAATAAAGACTAAAATACCATTGCTTTCCTAATTTCCTGCTGTTGCTAGAGGTCTGTGATTTGTGTCCAGTGATAACTGGGTCCCTCAGAATACCAGCACATCCCAGTCTCTCAATATTTAAAAAAATTTCTGCTTTTTTTCCCGATCATTTCAGCCACATTCTTGCCCACTCACTAAACTTATCTATATCCACCTGTAGCTGCTTTGCATCCTGTTCAGTTTACTTTCCCACTTTGCTTGGTATCAAGCTTAGAGACATTATGCTCAGTCACCTCAACTAAATCATTGAAATAGATTGTAAATAGTTACAGTACCCCATTAGACTGCCAGTCCAAAATTGACTTGTTTTCTACCTATGAGCCAACCCTAAATCCCTGCTAATATGCTACGCCCACCCCAGGAAGCCTATTTTCTTCAATAACCTCCTAATGGAATGCTTTTTGAAAATCCATTGATTTCTATGTATCTACCCAGCTAATTGCAACCTCAAAAATCTCCAGTGGATGTGTCAAACACAATTTCATCTTTGATGACTCTGTTCAATCATAATTATGATTTCCAAGTCCTGTTATCAGCCCCCTAAACAAGTGCATATTCAGTTTCTTAGAAAAACATGCTCTGAAACCAAATAGGGGAGAGACTATTTCAGAATAGGTATCTCTTTTAAGGTACCAACGTAATAAACTAACTCAAACTAACTTAGGGACAAAGTAAAAGGGGCAGCTCCCCAAAAGGAAGGGGGGAACAGCCCGAACCAAAAACAAAGTCGAAAGGAAACTTAAAACATCAAACCAAAAGGTGACTATCGGGGTCGATAATACACCCCAGCCCCTGCGGTGCCCAGCGGTCGCGGAAGGCGTCAACCACGCCTGTGGACACCGCACGCTCCCTCTCCAGAGACACCTGGCCGCGAATGTAGCCGCGGTAGAGGGGCAGACAATCGGGATGGACGGCCCCGTCGATCGCCCGCTGCCTGGACCTATTGATGGCGCGTCTCAGATTAGGTAATGTGTAATAAAACAAGATTAATTAATGACCTGATAGCAAAGGATCCTTTAGATAAGAGTGATGATAATATGATATGGACCAATTGGGAAATCTGTGGGTGGAGGCAGAGGACATTGGTAGTGTGCTAAATGAATATTTCACACCTGTCTTCACCCATGAAAATGAGGAGGTAGTTATGGAACTCGGGGAGAGAGACTACGAGGCTTTGGAGAAAATCATAGGGAGCGACAAAGTATTGGAGGTATTGGTGGACTTAAAAGTGGACAAATCTCCAGGTCCAGATAAATTGTGTCCCAGGCTGTTGTGGGAGGCTAGGGAGGAAATTGCAGGAATTTTTAATTCCTCCCTGGCCACTGGAGAAGTGCCTGAGGACTGGAGAACAGCAAATGCTGTCCCACTATTTAAGAAAGATTGTAGAAACAAACCAAGGAACTACAGACCAGCGAGTCTCACATCTGTGGTTGGGAAACTACTGGGGAAGATTCTGAAGGACACAATCTATCTTCATTTGGAGAGGCAAGGTTTGATCAGGGATAGTCAACATGGTTTTGTCAAAGGGAGGTCATGCCTAACAAATTTAATAGAGTTTTTTGAGCATGTAACCAAGTGTGTGGATGAGGGTAATGCGGTTGATGTAGTTTACATGGATTTCAGCAAAGCCTTTGACAAAGTCCCACATGGGAGACTTATCAAGAAGACGAATGCACATGGTATACAGGGTGATCTGATAAGATGGATTCATAATTGGCTTAGCGGTAGGAGACAGAGGGTGATGGCAGACAGCTGCTTTAGTGACTGGAGGCCAATGACCAGTGGCGTACAACAGGGATCCGTGCTGGGCCCCCTATTGTTCGTCATTTATAGAAATTACACAGATGAATCAGTAAGTTTGCCAATGACCAAGATTGGCCAGGTGGTTAACAATGAGGTTGAGTGTCTTGGGTGACAGGAAGACATAGGCGAGATGGTCAAATGGGTGGATAAGTGGCAGATGGAATTTAACCCTGAAAAGTGTGAGGTGATGCACTTCGGAAGGAGTAATTTGACAAGGAAGTATACTATGAAAGGTCTGACACTGGGAAGTTCTGAAGAACAAAATGACCTCGGCTTGTTTGTCCATAGGCCTCTGAAGGTGGAAAGGCAGGTTAATAGGGTGGTGAAAAAGGCATATGGCACACTCGCCTTTATCAGTCGAGGTATAGATTACAAAAGCAGAGAGGTCATGATGGAGTTGTATAGAACTTTGGTGAGGCCACAGCTGGAGTATTGTGTGTAGCTGTCCTGTTTGGACATTATAGGAAGGATGTGAACATACTGGAAGGGATGCAGAGGAGATTCACCAGGATGCTGCCTGGGATGGAACATTTAAGTTATAAAGAGAGGTTGGATAGGCTTGGGTTATTTTCTCTGGAGCAGAGAAGACTGAGAGGCGACCTGATTGAGGTGTTCAAGATTATGAGGGGCATGGACAGGGTGAATAGGGAGCAGCTGTTCCCCTTAGTTGAAGGGTCAGTACGAGGAGACACAAGTTAAAAGTGAGGGGTGGGAGGTTGAGGGGGGATTTGAAGAAAAACCTTTTACCCAGAAGGTGGTGACAGTCTGGAATGCACTGCCTGGGGGGTGGGGTGTGTGTGCGCCTCACACCCTTTAAAAAGTACCTGGATGAGTACTTGGCACACCACAACATTCAAGGCTATGGGCCAAGTGCTGGCAAGTGGGATTAGGTGGGCAGGTCAGAGCCTTTCATGTGTCGGTGCAGACTCGATGGGCCGAAGGGTCTCTTCTGCACTGTATTATTCTTTGATAGAATTTCACATGCCTCGAGGGTGAGAAATGTGGGTCTAAAAAAGGAAAAGAGTAGCTATAGTGAATGTTGTTCCTTTAGAGGGGGAGTATGGGGGATTAATAATAGGAAACAAGGGCATGACAGAGTCAAATATTTTATATGCATCTTCTCAGTTGAAGACACAAATAAAATCCTAAGGAGAGGAGAAAATCAAGAGGCAGAAGGGAGAAAGGAACTTTGACATGATGATGGAGAAAACCCTAAAATACATACTGAACATTTAAATAAGACCTGTGTTTTCAAAAGTGGACATACAAGACAAAGAAGGCTGAGGATGTAAACTCGGTCACTGGCTGAATTGCTGGTGGGTAATCCTAAGAGAGACAATGGAATCAAACTCTGTCCCTTATCTCAAGGCAAAAATATATCGAAAGCACGAAAGCCGTACAGAAACTTACTGCCAACTCCTGTTGAGATAATGGAAGCTGATTATCACCTAAGCAGGAATAATATCCTGTGAGCAATACATCCAACCAGCTTGTAGATTTTTGCCTTCTGGAATATGCAAAGACTGGGATAGAAGCCAACTGCAAAACTTGGTCAGTTTCAATGAGTGCTGGGTGTGTCATTGTGTGGCACAGGAGGAAAGGCAGAATCCTGCAGGTTTTGCAGGTATCACTTTCTCGCTAATTGCTGAAGCAAGCCAAGTCAGCAAAACCACAGCTGCAAAGGAAATAGGGCAGATTCTCAACTAAACTCCAGAACACTCAGATCTCAAAACTAATTATTTACCTGCTGATGTGTGAATGTATGTGTGTGTGCTTTATCCTTTATCTCACATTTAATAGTTAATAAACTCACTCTTTCTTTAACTCATGAAGGCCTAGTTAAATTGGTTCCCTTCAAAACATAATTATTGGGTTGGGAAAAGATATCCGCCAGGGAAAGGGATCCTTTTCAAATTAATCTTGTGTTGTGCCCAACCGAGGGGATTGAATCGAGAAAGGGAACCAGTTCAGCCCTCCGCACCCAGGATAACAAATTGGGAACTTTGCCTGTGGATTGGTTGTAACAACGTAGAGCAATTGCTATCACTAGAGAAAAAATAATGGAAAACCGTAAATATAAGAGCTCTGTTCAAGAAAGGAGGGAAGCAAAAAGCAGGAAACTATAAGCCAGTTAGCCCAAGGTCTGACATTGGAAAAATGCTAGAATCCATAGCAAAATATTTAGAAAATTTAATAGTCAGGCAGAGCCAACAAGGTTGTGTAAAGGAAATCATCTTCAAAAATAGGTGGAAAGGCAAGCTGTGAGAGGGATACAAACAGTTTACAAAGAGATATTGATAGGTTAAGTAGGCAGGCAAAAGGTTGGCAAATGAAGTATAATGTGGGAAAAAATAAAGTTGTTCATTTTGGAAGGGAGAACAAAAAAAAGCAGTATTATTTAAACAGAAAAACTGCAGGAATGCGCTGCCAAGTAGGGTGGTGGAGGCAGACATGCTGGCATCGTTTAAGACTTACCTGGATGGTCACATGAGCATTCTGGGAATGGAAGGATACAAACGAATGGTCTAGTTGGACCAATGAGCGGCACAGGCTTGGAGGGCCGAAGGGCCTGTTTCCTGTGCTGTACTGTTCTTTGAAGCTGCAATACAAAGGGACATGGGGGTACTTGTACACAAAACACAGAAAGCTAGCACATAGGTACAGCAGTTAATCAGGATGTGTTACGGGAGTTTCTCAGCTATCTGACTACAGTGTACCCTACTCCTTGTAACTGACAAGACAACACTTGGAGTTCAAGAACTTTATTCAAGCTATAGCAAGGAAGTCTGTAAGCCACTAAAGACTCACAGACTCCCCAGCAAGGGGGTGCAATGGCAATTATATCCTGTCACTCAACTGCAAGCAATTAACATCTACCAAAGGTGTACATTTTAATTACATAATATATAACATAAGGGTCCAGTTGTCCAATTACAACTTGAGCATGTCCACCTAACTATACTATATAATCAAGCACTAATGTCCTTCTATTTACCTATTACCTTCCAGACATGATTATGATAGCTATATTTCTAACCAGTGGTATTTCTTTTGATACCAATCAAGTAAACGAACTCAAATTAACTTAGGGACAAAGTAAAAGGGGCAGCTCCCCAAAAGGAAAGGGGGAACAGCCCGAACCAAAAACAAAGTCGAAAGGAAACTTAAACCGTCAAACCAAAAGGTGATTATCGGGGTCGATAATACACCCCAGCCCCTGCGGCGCCCAGCGGTCGCGGAAGGCGTCAACCGCGCCCGTGGACACCGCATGCTCCCTCTCCAGAGACACCTGGCCGCGAATGTAGCCGCGGTAGAGGGGCAGACAGTCGGGATGGACGGCCCCGTCGATCGCCCGCTGCCTGGACCTATTGATGGTGTGTCTCGCCAGGCCCAGGAGCAGGTTCACGAGGAGGTCGGCATCCCGACCCGTCTAACCAGTGGTATATCATTATGTTCTCCCATATTCATTGTCCCTTGTTAAAACAGATACTAACAAGCTGCAGCTGTGCATTATTCAATAGAGGCCTTGTGTGTATGCTGAGTGACTGAGGCCCCCCCCCTTGTAACGAGGAGTTTTATGGTCCTTGATTGCTTTAATCAAGATCTGTATTTCTCTCACAGGGATGGCAAGGTGGCACAGTGGTTCGCACTGTTGCCTCACAGCACCAGGGACCTGGGTTTGATTCCCGGCTTGGGTCATTGTTTGTACGGAGTCTGCATGTTGTCTGCGTGGGTTTCCTCCAGGTGCTCCAGTTTCTTCCCACAGTCCAAAAGATGTGCAGGTTAGATGCATTGGCCATGCTTAATTTTCCCTCAGTGTACCTGAACAGGCGCTGGAGTGTGGCGACTAGGGGACTTTCACAGTAACTTCATTGCAGTGTTAATGTAAGCCTACTTGTGGCACTAATAAATAAACTAAACTAGTTTTCCCTGTGTAACTCAGTTTAGCAACTTGCAGTATGTGATTTTTAAATTTGTGTGGTTATTAACCCTTTTAGTCCCCACTTTGGCCATTGGGTGACCACCCAAACATGTACTGTTCCTCATGTTCACCATTGGTGCCTGAAACAATTTCATGAATCTCACCAGAGTAAATAGGAACCTGTGCAAACATCAACATTGATCCCCACCAATCAGGTGGTTGTTAGGTCTCTTAGACCATAAGATATAAGCAGAATTTGGCCATTCAGCCCATCTTAGGGTTCTTATACACTGTTAGTTGAGTATAACGCTTCCACCAACTTCCTGGCTTTGTATCAATGAGTGTGCACGTATCATCTGTCATGATTACCTTGGACGGTACGTGCCAATGCAGTTGGAGACCTCTGCACTCCGGTCCCACCTTTACAATTACCCTACAGCTAAATTATGGTACTTTTAGTTTTTCAAATTGCTGATCTCCCTCGAAATCCTGCACCGCCTCTCGATCTTTGACTTGTTTTTTGGACCATGCTGTCTTACTCCTGCGCATCTCATCATTACTCTTGATCACTTTCTTTCTCTTCTCTAGCCCTGGAATGGAGCGATCTGAGCAAAAAGAAAATCCACTTCTCTTTTTTAGGTTCCAGCTTCTTCTTCACATAAATTGTGTTAAATTCCATTAATATTAACTTGAGTGTGATCTCTGAATAATTAGATTGATGCTCCTGTCTCTCTGACACTCCTCACCTGAGGATCACCTCACTCAATATCATTCAAAATAACATCACACATGGACTTGAAATATTCTTCAGCTCTCCATTTATTTGTATCCATCTTATGGATATTCCGCACCAGGTTTATTTGCCACTAGGCCCTTAATTGTTCCCATCCAAATTATTTACCTTTTACTAAAATTTTCTCTTTTTTTGACAGGTACAGGTGTGTTTAATTCTATCCCAATTGTTTTGAAATCGGTTTCTACAATGGAGTATGTATCAGTGCCTTAATCAGTTAATGGTGTTGTTTCTCTCGACTGGCCCCATTAACCATTTCATGCCATTTTGTTTGCCAAGTAACGTGCATGTCTGGGACCTGCTGTTCAATGTATAATTGCAAATGCATTCAAACCCTTGAATGGGTCTATTTCGGACTGGTTTCCTACATATTAGTTACATCACTCGTTAGTTACATCTGCACACTGCTGCAGTGTCTCAATATCATGCTAACACCACCTTGACTCTCAAGCAATCTTTTCAAGAGATCTTGAAGTTTCTGCTCATCTCTCCACGATGCCTCGGTGGCGGCTAGAGTATCAAATTTTGTTCTCTTAAAAACACATACACAAGGACAAAAAAAAATCACCAAGAGAAAGCTATGAAGTTACCGGCCTCATCGATACTTTCTTTTTGTGGAATATACAGCAGTGCCAGATATGAATTGAATTGCACCCAAAATGTCAATTCCCACTTGCTGTTTGATTTCCGATCTCTATCTTCTACCCTCAATTAATTAATCTTATCCGGTTTACTTCATAACATCTTTAAAACAGAAATCAAACATTGCTACTGGATTCCAGGCAATAGCATATTTTGTTTGCTTGTTCTTTGTCTTAAACAGCATCATTTTTAAAAGTAACTTGCAATGAACACTTTTCACATCTTTTCTGGGAGACACCTTCCGACTGCGAGTGAAGGCAAGTGTCCAGGTGGGGGCAGCAGAGCGGCGAAGGTGATTGGCGGTTGCATGTCACATTTGCATAAGTGCAGTCACTGTGACTAGTAGGTGGTTTGTGGAGGAGCTGCTGTGAAGGGACAGTTAAATTACAAACACTACTTCAATGCTTCCCTCCCTACCTCCTCCTCTAACCAAAAAAAAGTTGGCAGGAGGACCACAAGCAAGGGAGAGGTGAGTTGAGATTATTTTATCCTTTTACCTGCATCAGGGCAGTATGGCAGCTAGGGCAGTGGCATGCTCCTCCTGCCAGATGTGGGCAATTAGGGAGCAATCTAGTCTCCCTGACAACTTTGTTTGCAGGATGTGTGTCCAGTTGCAGCTCCTCACAGACCGCATTGTTCGGTTGGAGCAGCAGGTGGATGCACTGCGGAGCAAACAGGATGTGGAGATGCCGGCGTTGGACTGGGGTAAGCACAGTAAGAAGTCTCACAACTTATAAGATATCCACTCCATCTGACGAAGGAGCTGTGCTCCGAAAGCTTATGGTATTTGCTACCAAATAAACCTGTTGGACTTTAACCTGGTGTTGTGAGACTTCTTACTGAGCAGACAGGAGGCAGAGAGTGTGATAGACACTAGTTACAGGGAGGTTGTCACAACCAGGTTCAGACAGATAGATGGGTGACTACCAGGAGAGGCAGGCAGGTAGTACAGGAGTTTCCTGTGTCTATTCCCCTTTCAAACAGGTATATTGTTTTGGATACTGTTGAGGGGGATAGCCTGTCAGGGGGAGACACCAGCAGCAGCCAGGCCTGTAATACCACAGCTGGTTCTGCTGTGGGACAGGGTCGGGCAAAGAGCAAGCGAGCAGTAGTAATAGGGGACTCACTAGTTAGAGGCACAGACAGGTGTTTCTGTTTCCGCAATTGAGACTCCAGGATGGTGTGTTGCCTCCCTGGTGCCAGGGTCAAGGGCATCTCTGAGCGATTGCAGGACATTCTTAAGGGGGAGGGTGAGCAGCCAGGGGTCGTTGTACATATTGGTACCAACGACATAGATAGGAAAAGGGACGAGGTTCTGAAATGTGAATATAGAGTTAGGCAGAAGGCTAATGTGCAGGACCTCGAAGGTAGTAATTTCAGGACGACTACCGGTGCCATGTGCTAGTGAGAGTATGAATAGGAGGATTAGGCAGATGAATGCCTGTCTTGAGAGCTGGTGCAGGGGGCAGGGATTTAAATTTTTGGATCATTGGGATCTTTTCTGAGGAAGGACTGATCTGTTCAAGAGGGATGGGTTACATTTGAACTGGAGGGGGACTAACATCCTGGCGGGGAGATTTGGTAGAGCCACTTGGGAGGGTTTAAACGAGTTTGGCAGGGGGGTGGGATCCAAAGCAGTAGGGAGACAGAAGAGAAGTTTGAGGACAGCACAGAAGTTAAAGAGAGCACATTAATTAGTAAAGGCAGTGTCAGTAATCCTAGTACCAGACAGATCAGGCAAAAGCAAGACAGAGAGCTAGGGAAATCCAGATTAAACTGCATTTATTTCAATGCAAGAGGCCTGACGGGCAAGGCAGATGAACTCCGGGCATGGATGGGTACGTGGGACTGGAATATTATAGCAATTACTGAAACATGGCTAAGGGAGGGACAGGACTGGCAGCTCAATGTTCCAGGGTACAGATGCTATAGGAAAGATAGAACAGGAAGTAAGAGAAGAGAAGGAGTTGCACTTTTGATTAGGGAAAGCATCATGGCCGTACTGAGAGGGGATATATCCGAGGGTTCGGCCACTGAGTCGATATGGGTAGAGCTGAGAAATAAGAAGGGGGAAATCACTTTGATAGGGTTGTACTATAGGCCCCCAAATAGTCGGCGGGAAATTGTGGAGCAAATATGTAAGGAGATTACAGATAGCTCCAAGAATAATAGGGTGGTAATAGTCGGAGATTTTAACTTCCCCAACATTGATGGATGTATGTGGATGGTCCCCCATGGTCGGCTTATGATGAAAGTAAGGAGGTGTGGGATAGAGGGAAAGTTGGCCGATTGGATAGGTAACTGGCTATCTGATCGAAGTCAGAGTTATAACAACACCAGGTTAAAGTCCAACAGGTTTATTTGGTAGCAAACACCATTAGCTTTCGGAGCGCTGCTCCTTCGTCAGATGGAGTGGAAGTGTGCTCTCAAACAGGGCACAGAGACACAGAAATCAAGTTACAGAGTACTGATTAGAATGCAAATCCCTCCAACCAGCCAGATCTTAAAGATACAGACAATGTGGGTGGAGGGAGCATTAAGCACAGGTTAAAGAGATGTGTATTGTCTCCAGACAGGACAGCCTGCAAGTCCAGGAGGCAAGCTGTGGGGGTTACTGATAATGTGACATAAATCCAACATCCCGGTTTAGGCCGTCCTCATGCGTGCGGAACTTGGCTATCAGTTTCTGCTCAGCGACTCTGCGCTGTCGTGTGTCATGAAGGCCGCCTTGGAGAACGCTTACCTGAAGATCAGAGGCTGAATGCCCATGACTGCTGAAGTGCTCCCCCACAGGAAGAGAATCAGTGGGCTTGCGGTACAGTGATGAAGACAAACATCTCGCCAAGGCCATCCCCACACCCCCACTTCTTGCCTTCAAACAACCGCGCAACCTCAAACAGACCATTGTCCGCAGCAAACTACCCAGCCTTCAGGAGAACAGTGACCACGACACCGCACAACCCTGCCACAGCAAGTTCTGCAAGACGTGCCGGATCATCGACACGGATGCCATCATTTCACGTGAGAACACCATCTACCAGGTACACGGTACATACTCTTGCAACTCGGCCAACGTTGTCTACCTGATACGCTGCAGGAAAGGATGTCCCGAGGCATGGTACATTGGGGAAACCATGCAGACGCTACGACAACGGATGAATGAACACCGCTCGACAATCACCAGGCAAGACTGTTCTCTTCCTGTGGGGGAGCACTTCAGCAGTCATGGGCATTCAGCCTCTGATCTTCAGGTAAGCGTTCTCCAAGGCGGCCTTCATGACACACGACAGCGCAGAGTCGCTGGGCAGAAACTGATAGCCAAGTTCTGCACACATGACGACGGCCTAAACTGGGATGTTGGATTTATGTCACATTATCAGTAACCCCCACAGCTTGCCTCCTGGACTTGCATGCTGTCCTGTCTGAAGACAATACACATCTCTTTAACCTATGCTTAATGCTCCCTCCACCCACATTGTCTGTATCTTTAAGATCTGGCTGGTTGTAGGGATTTGCATTCTAATCAGTATTCTGTAACTTGATTTCTGTGTCTCTGTGTCCTGTTTGAGAGCACATTTCCACTCCATCTGACGAAGGAGCAGCACTCCGAAAGCTAATGGTGTTTGCTACCAAATAAACCTGTTGGACTTTAACCTGGTGTTGTTAAAACTCTTACTGTGTTCACCCCAGTCCAACGCCGGCATCTCCACATCATATCTGATCAAAGACCGAGGGTAGTGGTGGATGGAAAGTTTTCGGACTGGAGGCAGGTTGCTAGCAGAGTGCCACAAGGATCAGTGCTTGGTCCTCTGCTATTTGCAATTTTTATTAATGATCTAGAGGAGGGGGCTCAAGGGTGGATCAGTAAATTTGCTGATGACACCAAGATTGGTGGAGTAGTGGATGAGGTGGAGGGCTGTTGTAGACTGCAAAGAGACATAGATAGGATGCAAAGCTGGGCTGAAAAATGGCAGATGGAGTTTAACCCTGATAAATGTGAGGTGATTCATTTTGGTAGGACAAATTTAAATGTGGATTACAGGGTCAAAGGTAGTGTTCTGAAGACTGTGGAGTAACAGAGAGATCCTGGGGTCCATATCCACAGATCTCTAAAGGTTGCCACTCAAGTGGATAGAGCTGTGAAGAAGGCCTATAGTGTGTTAGCTTTTATTAACAGGAGGTTGGAGTTTAAGAGCCGTGGGGTTATGCTGCAACTGTACAGGACCTTGGTGAGACCACATTTGGAATATTGTGTGCAATTCTGGTCACCTCACTATAAGAAGGATGTGGAAGCGCTGGAAAGAGTGCAAAGGAGATTTACCAGGATGCTGCCTGGTTTGGAGGTTAGGTCTTATGAGGAAAGGTTGAGGGAGCTAGGGCTGTTCTCTCTGGAGCGGAGGAGGTTGAGGGGAGACTTAATAGAGGTTTATAAAATGATGAAGGGGATAGATAGAGTGAACATTCAAAGACTATTTCCTTGGGTGGATGGAGCTATTACAAGGGGACATAACTATAGGGTTCATGGTGGGAGATATAGGAAGGATGTCCAAGGTAGGTTCTTTACTCAGAGAGTGGTTGGGGTGTGGAATGGACTGCCTGCAGTGATAGTGGAATCAGACACTTTAGGAACATTTAAGCGGTTATTGGATAGGCACATGGAGCACACCAGGATGATAGGGAGTGGGATAGCTTGATCTTGGTTTCAGATAAAGCTCGGCATAACATCGTGCTGTACTGTTCTATGTTCTATGTTCTATTGACTGGGACAGCCATAGTATTAAAGGGTTGGATGGAGAGAAATTTGTTGAGTGTATTCAGGAGGAATTTCTCATTCAGTATGTGGATGGCCCGACTCGAGAGGGGGCAAAACTTGACCTCCTCTTGGGAAATAAGGAAGGGCAGGTGACAGAAGTGTTAGTGAGGGATCACTTTGGGACCAGTGACCATAATTCTGTTGGCCCAAAAGTTAAAATTCTAAATTGGGGCAAGGCCAATTTTGATGGTATCAGGCAGGAACTTTCAAATGTTAATTGGAGGAGTCTGTGGGAAGGCAAAGGGACATCTGGTAAGTGGCACACTTTCAAAAGTGTGTTAACCAGGGATCAGGATAAACACATTCCTCTTAGAGTGAAGGGCAAGGCTGGCAGAAGTAGGGAACTCTGGATGACTTGGGATATAGAGGCCCTGGTCAAGAAGAAGAAAGAGGCACATGACATGCATAGGCAGCTGGGATCAAGTGAATCCCTTGAAGAGTATAGGGGGTATAGGAGTAGAGTTAAGAGAGAAATCAGGAGGACACGAGATTGTTTTGGCAGATAAGGCAAAGGAGAATCCAAAGAGCATCTACAAATACATAAAGGGCAAAAGAGTAGCAAGGGAGAGAGTAGGGCCTCTTAAGGATCAACAAGGTCATCTATGTGCATAGATGGGTGAGATCCTAAATGAATATTTCTCATCAGTATTTACTGTTGAGAAAAGCATGGATGTTAGGGAACTTGGGGAAATAAATAGTGATGTCTTGAGGAGTGTACATATTACAGAGAAGGAGGTGCTGGAAGTCTTAAAGCGCATCAAGGTAGATAAATCCCTGGGACCTGATGAAGTGTAACCCAGGACGTTGTGGGAGGCTAGGGAGGAAATTGCGTGTCCCCGAGCCGAGATATTTGAATCATCAATCGTCACGGGTGAGGTGCCTGAAGATTGGAGAGTGGCAAATGTTGTGCCTTTGTTTAAAAAGGGCTGCAGGGAAAAGCCTGGGAACTACAGGCCAGTGAGCCTCACATCTGTGGTGGGTAAATTGTTGGAAGGTATTTTGAGAGACAGGATCTAAAGGCATTTAGAAATGCAAGGACTGATTAGGGACATGGCTTTGAGAGTGGAAAATCATGTCTCACAAATTTGATTGAGTTTTTTGAAGGGGTAACAAAGAAGGTAGATGAGGGCAGTGCAGTTGATGTTGTCTACATGGACTTTAGCAAGGCCTTTGACAAAGTACTGCATGGTAGGTTGTTGCATAAGATTAAATCTCACGAGATCCAGGGTGAGGTATCTAAATGGATACAAAATTGGCTTCTTGACAGAAGCCAGAGGGTGGTTGTAGAGGGTTGTTTTTCAAACTGGAGGCCTGTGACTAGCGGTGTGCCTCAGGGATCAGTGCTGGGTCCACTGTTATTTGTCATTTATATTAATGATTTGGATGAGAATATGGGGGGCATGGTTAGTAAGTTTGCAGATGACACCAAGGTTGGTGGCATAATGGACAGTGAAGAAAGTTATCTCCAATTGCAACAGGATCTTGATCAATTGGGCCAGTGGGCTGACGAATGGCAGATGGAGTTTAATTTAGACAAATGCGAGGTGATGCATTTTGGTAGATTGAACCAGGGCAGGACTTGCTCAGTTAATGGTAGGACATTGGGGAGAGTTACAGAACAAAGAGATCTCGGGGTACATGTTCATAGCTCCTTGAAAGTGGAGTCACAGGTGGACAGAGTGGTGAAGAAGGTATTCGGCATGCTTGGTTTCATCAGTCAGAACATTGAATACAGGAGTGGGGACGTCTTGTTGAAGTAGTACAAGACATTGGTAAGGCCACACTTGGAATACTGTGTGCAATTCTGGTCACCCTATTATAGAAAGGATATTATTAAACTAGAAAGAGTACAGAAAAGATTTACTAGGATGCTACTGGGACTTGATGGATTAAGTTATAAGGAGAGGCTGGATAGACTGGGACTTTTTTCTGTGGAGCGAGGGAGGCTGAGGGGTGATCTTAGAGGTCTATAAAATAATGAGAGGCGCAGGTCAGCTAGATAGTCAATATCTTTTCCCAAAGGTAGGGGAGACTAAAACTAGAGGGTTTAAGGTGAGAGGGGAGAGATACAAAAGTGTCCAGAGGGGCAATGTTTTCACACAGAGGGTGGTGAGTGTCTGGAACAAGCTGCCAGAGGTAGTAGTAGAGGCGGGTACAATTTTATCTTTTAAAAAGCATTTAGATAGTTACATGGTACGATGGGTAGAGAGGGATAAGGGCCAAATGCGGGCAATTTGGGATTAGCTTCGGGGTTTTAAAAAAGAAAGGGCGGCATGGACAAGTTGGGCCAAAGGGCCTCTATGATTCTATGACTCTATGATCTCAGAATTGTCCCAAATTTAAACAACAATGTTGTTGGCTTTCAGATGCCCACTTCATGTCTATTTCATCTCTTCTTCAAAAGAAATGTTGTTCTTATATCCTTCAAAGCCACCTAAACTCTGTGTACATCTTTTATTTTGTCATCTTTGAATCCCTTTAAATGCCTGTTTTTCTTTATCACCATTGCCATTGTCGTTATCCATCAAATAGATTCCACCTTTAATTTCATCCGACCCTATTTTCCCTTCGCCCATTCTGTCCTTAGCTCTTCATTCACTCCACCGTAAGCTACTGACAAACAGGGTCACATCGGCCCCCCTCTACTGGCTCGAATCTTACCCTGTTCACTTTCTCATCTCTCATCTACACATCACATGCATGTCCATTCCTTCAATGTTCATATATCCCACTGGGTTATTTCTCTTGGCCCTAACTATGGTAATCTGCCTATTTGTGGTGAGCAGTAAGCTTTCCCATTGAAAAGTTCACTTATGTCCTTTAGGGAAGAAAACCTGCCTTTCCTACCCAGTCTGGCCTACATGTGATACAAGATTCACAGCAATGTGGTTGATTCTTAAAAATGCCCTCGGGGATGGGCAATAAATATTAGCCTTGCCAGCGATGCCCATAAGCCATGAATGAATTTTACAAAAAGTTGTTTTAATAGTGGTGAATGCAACTTTACGGTCCCCCATCCATTCTGTCTTTTATAACTTCTGATTAGATGCCCTCTCCCTTTTAGCAGATTTAGAATCGGGCTATTGCTGAAATATTGAGAATCAAAAATAAATTCTCAAATATCTTGAAGCTACTGCAAATCTTGTTTCATTTGCAGTTAACTGCCACACAAAAATCCATCCTGCTTGGGGCAAAATGGGTTAATTGATCTGAACATGTCTGACAACTCAAAACCTTAAAATCTTATCATTCCCAATTCTTGCAAAAATAAATATGTCTTCAGCTGTTAATAGAAAGAGTTAATTCTCTGCTAGTTTCAATAGAGCTGGAGTAAAAGTTCTCAAATGGACATCATTATGTCATCACCGTTCTTTTCTTTTAATCTAACAAGCGCACAGTCCAAGACTCATTTTTATTTCGCAATCTCTCCTTTTAAACTCTGTTCCTCAGTATCCAATTCCTGAATTTTCATTTTCCTGGTGCAAATTGTATCAGAAATAAATCTTTCAACCTGATACGAAGTTTAACCCGAGATCAATCCAACACAGGATTTGTCATAATTATTTCAAATATCCCAAATTTCAATTAACCCAAAAAATTAAAGCTATCTCATTCTCACATGTACAAATTTAAAATCATAATATCAGACAGAAAACAGTAAAACTTGAAACATACCACCCACAAATATCATCCATATACAAGCAGATAAACATAGCAAATGCTTTCAGGGGTGGCACAGTGGTTAGCACTGCTACCTGTTAGCGCCAAGGACCTTTGTTCGATTCCTGGCTTGGGTCTGTGTGGAATCTGCATGTTCTCCCAGTGTCTGCGTGGGTTTCCTCCAGGTCTTCTGGCTTCCTCCCACAGTCTGAAAGTTAGGTGCATTGGCCGTGCTAAATTCTCCCCAAACAGGTGCTGGAGTGTGGCGACTAGAGGATTTTCACAATAATTTCATTGCAGTGTTAATGTAATCCTACTTGTGACACTAATAATTAAACTTTTCAAACAATAACCAAAATGAATTCTGTAAGTGTTCTGTTTTTAACTTTCCAAATTCCTGTCATTCTCAAGATGAGGTTAATTCCCCAGAAAGATAAACCTTCACAAATGTAGCGCAAAACAATGATAAAACAACGCTTACGAATATCCAGATAGATCAAGTGGAACACACCGGTTCTCAAAGCTCATAAATTTCAACCAAATAATTTGCAGCATTTGCTCGCAGCTGTTGCTTCTTAAAGCAACAGAACACCAGAAGCTCACAACCCCTTGATTAAAATCAGAAACAAGATCCTCCCCTCTATTCTCCTTTGTTATAACTTAGCCTTTTTTTAAGCCAACTTCCAAGGCCTGATTTTAAGGCAACATCTATTCTTTGTTGATTCAAAATCCCAAACATGTTACCACCTGCAAAGTCTTGGTCCTTTATCTGTGGTACATGTGACAGCATAATAAAATTCTCACATTATTCCAAATTCTTCCAGATTATGCTTAAAATTTCCACATTTAACTGGTTTTCATAAATCCACAATTATAAACTAACATAGACACGAGTTTCTGAGCAATTTAAAAATAAATCAACTGTCTGCTGAAATGGTTAACTTTTCTACAGAACCTAAAAGTAAGCAAAGAAAACTGGGCATGTAATTATGTCACTTAACCTAATTGGAAAAAAAACTTCCCTAACCACATCAAAATAAAATCGATTTTTAACTTACTCAATCCATTTTGTCATATTCCTCAACCAAATTATTTTTATTTTATCAATTTTTTTTAGAGATGGGCAACTTCTATTACGATGTGGAGATGCCGGCGTTGGACTGGGGTAAACACAGTAAGAGTTTTAACAACACCAGGTTAAAGTCCAACAGGCTTATTTGGTAGCAAATGCCATTAGCTTTTGGAGCGCTGCTCCTTCGTCAGATGGAGTGGATATCTGCTCTCAAACAGGGCATACAGAGACACAAAATCAAGTTACAGAATACTGATTAGAATGCGAATCTCTACAACCAACCAGGTCTTAAAGATACAGACAATGTGAGTGGAGGGAGCATTAAGCACAGGTTAAAGAGATGTGTATTGTCTCCAGACAGGACAGCCAGTGAGATTCTGCAAGTCCAGGAGGCAAGCTGTGGGGGTTACTGATAGTGTGACATAAATCATCTCACGTGAGAACACCGTCTACCAGGTACACGGTACCTACTCTAGTAACTCAGCTAATGTTGTCTACCTGATACGCTGCAGGAAAGGATGTCCCGAGGCATGGTACATTGGGGAAACCATGCAGACGCTACGACAACGGATGAATGGACACCGCTCGACAATCACCAGGCAAGACTGTTCTCTTCCTGTGGGGGAGCACTTCAGCGGTCACGGGCATTCAGCCTCTGATCTTCGGGTAAGCGTTCTCCAAGGCGGCCTTCATGAGACATGGCAGCGCAGAGTCGCTGAGCAGAAACTGATAACCAAGTTCCGCACACATGAGGATGGCCTAAACCGGGATGTTGGGTTTATGTCACACTATCAGCAACCCCCACAGCTTGCCTCCTGGATTTGCAGAATCTCACTGGCCGTCCTGTCTGGAGACAATGCACATCTCTTTAACCTGTGCTTAATGCTCCCTCCACTCACATTGTCTGTATCTTTAAGACCTGGTTGGCTGTTGAGATTTGCATTCTAATCAGTATTCTGTAACTTGATTTTGTGTCTCTGAATGTCCTGTTTGAGAGCAGATATCCACTCCATCTGCCGAAGGAGCAGCGCTCCGAAAGCTAATGGCATTTGCTACCAAATAAACCTGTTGGACTTTAACCTGGTGTTGTTAAAACTCTTACTAACTTCTATTACGACATTCCTTCTCTGGGTCCGTTTGCACTGTGCTTTCACTAATCTTTGATAAGAGGCCAACCATACCAGGGGTGGGGGAGCATTGCGCAGAGGTGGATGGCCCCTTTTTCCCAATTCTCTCATTGTTCTTTGTTTCACCTGCCCCTCTCTCTCTCTGAATCCCAATCAGTGTTAACTGTTCCTGGGAAGAATCGGTCAGCTGCAGTGACTTACACCATAACTAGGGGAAGTACCATCCCCATATGCTTATGAATGTGTTTGTTTGCTGTAAGTACAAGCATCAGAGTGGATTTCTTAATTGTTATCACTTACTTAAGCCTTCCAGCACTTTTTACTGGAATGTGTGTTGGAATCTACCCTTGTTTTTACATCCTGCCAATTAATTTATGATGTTTCTGGGTGAGGTAGAGGGATATTGTTCCTTTTCCTCCTCATTCAGTAATAAACACTAATTCTGCCTTCTCAGCTTTTGACATATCTTATTTGTCTTGCAGTTTCCAAACTGTTTGTGTGCCCTCAGTCCCCCAGACCACTTGATGTGTGTGACTCCCCAACCCTCAGGAATACCGCACACCCAGATCACACTATTTGCATGAATCCCAGATCTCAGGAATCTCTCACACCCAGATCTCTCTATCTGTGTGAATCCCAGATCTCTCTATCTGCGTGAATCTCAGATATCAGGAATACTATTCAGTCAGATCTGTCTGTGCAAATCCCAGATCTGGGAAATCCCACCCACCCAGATCTTTCAGTCCCACCGATGGTGCACCCCATTGTGTGTTTCACAGCAGGGAGAGTTGCAGTCAATGGGAAACCCCATTGACAATGGCAGGACCAGGAGCTCCCAACCATTGGTGGACCACCTCTCACCACCACGAAACGCACAGCGGGTTGCACGGAAAATCCCACCCAGGGTATTTTGATTGTAAAAGCTCATTCAATAAACTTCCACACAAAAGGTTGCTACATAAGATAAAACCTTATGATGGTGGTCGTGATATATTGGCCTGGATAAAGGGTTGACTAACCGACAGGAAACAGAGAATCAGGATAAATGGGTCATTTTCCGGTTGTAAAACTGTAACTAGTGGGGTGCCGCAGGGATCAGTACTGGGGCCTCAACTATTTATGATTTTGATTAATGATTTGGATTAGGGGACCGACTGTATTGTAGCCAAATTTGCTGGTGATACAAAGATTGGTAGGCAAGCAAGTTTTCAGGAGGATACAAAGAGTTTGTGAAGAATGAAGGGGCAGTCAGAGGGGAAAGTGGAAGAGGTTGAGTGGAGGAGGGTGTTGGCCTCGGTGGGGAGAGGAGTTGGGTTCTTTGTGGGGGGAAGGTTGAACCTCAGATCAGGTTGAGCCTCAGTGGAGAGGGGGTTGGGCCTTGGGTGGGGATTTAGGGCTGGTTTGGGTCAGGTCTGGGGGACGTGGTGGTGAGAGTTGGTCCTCAGGGGAAGATGTCAGACCGGGCCAGGTCAGGTCGAGCCGGGGCAGGTGGAGGTGAGAGTCGGGTCTGGTGGGGTAGCGGGGAGGGTGTGAATTCCTGGGGGGGTGGTAGTCAGTTAGTCTTGAGTGTTGCTGAAGCTGCACTCAGCCAGGCAGGTGGAGAGTATTCCATCATACTCCTGACTTATGCCTTGTAGAGAGTGGATTGGCTCAGGAAAATCAAGGGATGAGCTTGCCACAGAATTCCCAGTCTCTGACCTGCTCTTGTAGTCATGATGTGGAGATGCCGGCGTTGGACTGGGGTAAGCACAGTAAGAAGTCTCACAACACCAGGTTAAAGTCCAACAGGTTTATTTGGTAGCAAATACCATAAACTTTCGGAGCAATGCTCCTTCGTCAGATGGAGTGGTCTCTGTTCTCCAACAGTGCACAGACACAGAAATCAAGTTATAGAATACTAATTAGAATGCAAATCTCTACAGCCAGCCAGGTCTTTAAAGGTACAGATAATGTGGTTGGAGGGAACATTAAACACAGGTTAAAGAGATGTGTATTGTCTCCAGACAGAACAGCTGGTGAGATTATGCAAGACCAGGGGCAACCTGTGGGGGTTACTGATAATGTGACATAAATCCAACAACCACTGGATGCACTGATTCTGAATCGTCACTATCCTCACTGTGGTGTGTTGGGGTATCATCACATGATTAGTAATCCTGAGGCCTAGCTTCTAACTTTAAAGTTTATTTATTCGTCTCACAAGTAGGCTTACATTAACACTGCAATTAAATTACTGTGAAAATCCCTTAGTCACCACACTCCGGTGCCTGTTCGGGTACACTGAGGGAGAATTTAGCATGGCCAATGCACCTAACCAGCACGTCTTTCAGACTGTGGGAGGAAACCAGAGCACCCGGAGGAAACCCACACAGACACGGGGAGAACATTCAGAGTCCTCACAGACAGTAACCAAGCCGGGAATCGAACTCGGGTCCCTGGTCCTGTGAGGCAGCAGTGCTAACCACTGTGCCACCGTGCTGCCCTTCTGAGGACATGGGTTCAAATCCCACCACAGCAGCAAGTGGAATTTAAATTCAGTTAATAAATCTGAAATATGCTAGTCTCAGTGATGGTGACCACAACAGCTATCATTGTTTTACATAAAAACCCATCTGGTTCAATAATGGCCTTCAGAGAAGGAAATCTGCCATCATTAACTGGTCTGGCCTTTATGTGAGTTCAGACCCACAGCAATGTGGCTGACTCTTAACTGCCCTCTGAAGTAGCCTAATAAGCCACACAGTTTAAGAGCAGTTAGTGATGGTCAATACACACTGGCCTTGCCAGCAACGGCCACCTTGCATCAAAGAATAAAGGAAAATTCTAAAGAGTTCCATCACAAAAGTTTGCTGCAAATGCACTACTGGAATAGGAAGAATAATGAGGTTGCTTAAGACATTTGGATCCATATGCAAGATTGCAGTTTCCGGGTTTAGTTGATCTTGAGATCTCGCGGGCAGGGAGTGAGGTCTCAAGGTCCTGCCTATTGTTTACACAATGAGTGCTGATGATATCTTATTGAGTGCTGGCTTGGATAGGCCACTGAGCTCCATCAAAGGAGGGAACGGAATGAAAACACACAATTGATGTTGAATCCTCTCTGAGTTTACATTCAACTACACTTCCCACCTAATAGCCTCTTCCAATATTAATTGAATGTCACCACAGTCTGACTCACAAAATCATTTATGCCATTGGCTTTATGATTTCTTCTGTACCCAGCGATTCAACAGGAAGTGCTCAATGATTTATGGACATGGACAAAAAAATGAATAAATTGTATCTGTTGGATTTTTGAGAGAAGCAACAGAGCTGAGATAATGGAGTCAGTTTAAGTGAGTTACATTCATAAATAATGAATGCTTCATCAATCCACGGGTAGCTCAACAACAACCAGTCACAGTACAACAACTATAGGCTGTTAAAGAACAATAGATCCTAAAATCTAATATGTTTCCCCATTCCATATAAAGTAATGTAATAAAAAAGACACACTGTGGTATACAGGCTGCAACATACACTACTTGACTGCATCTCAGTTGAGCAGCAAAAAGTAAAATTTATGAATGGGAATCCCTTATGAATAAAGATTTGCTTTGAGATAAAACACCAGACTGCCGCAGCTGTCGGTCAGAATGTGGCTTCAGGCCAGTGCTAAGTCAGTGATACAATTAATGATGCCAATTGTCTGCAGTGCTATAATCCTCTAACAATACTCCACAACAAAACCAACTTATCCCCTTCCTAAGTAACAAAAGTTTCCGAATTTTAGAATTATGTAGACATTTTGGAGATAAAAACCAACGTAACTGAGGAAGACTGTATCGGTTTTTGATTTTGTACCAAATAAACTTACAACATAAAGCATGGATGTCTCCCTATATAAGTGCCTTCTATATGACAAGAAGATTTAAATTAATAATAGGGAGGAATGAGAAATTACGTCCCGTTTCGCAATATCAAAATGAGATCTCAATGCTGTCTATTAGCTTTGTACTAAGCCAAGGTGGGAATACTTTGATTACTGATTATTCTAGAGTGGTGGGATAAAATCTCCACTCTAACCCTCCAAATAGCAGTGTGTCAAGTACTCTGATTTACAGAATGACAGCAGACACAAGTGCAGTGCAGTCATCATAGAGGCTCACAACGAATGACTGGCAATCTGGTTAAAGATTTTTGGGAAATCAAGCACAGGATCAGCCTCAGTAATCCTTTTCCTGAGGCAGTCAAGCTGCATTGAACAGGTTCAATGAAATTAAAGTTATCGCTGCTGTGACTATCTGCATGAACTCACATCAAAATTGAACAGTGGTTTTCTTACAAAAATGTCTTTAAATTCTCCAGGAGAATCAGGGAGCAGCTTAATTGTGCACTCCTTCTTAAATTGCTTGGGAAGAAAACAAATCCAGGTGATCAAGAGGACCCTCATATACTGCCGAGATACAAAGCAAGACACAAACCTTGTCCCTTGTCACTCTGAACTACGCCCCTTAAGTCTGACATGGAATCACCTACAAAGATACTGAATGGCAAAAAATACACTCTCCAAATAACCAGGAGGAAGTAATTCAAAAACTTCCTGATGCACAGGTAGAAGGAGGTCAAACTTCAACAAGCATATCTAATCCTGAAATAAAATCAAAATACTGCGGATGCTGGAAATCTGAAATAAAAACAGAGAATGATGGAAAAACTCATTAGATCCGGAGGCATCTGTGGAGAGAGAACAGTATCAACAGCGCTGAAACGTCATACAGACTCGAAACATTAACAATCCTTCTCTCTGCCTAGATGCTGTCTGACCTACTGAGTTTGTGGCGTCTTGGACTTTAACCTGGTGTTGTGAGACTTCTTACTGTACTGAGTTTTTTCCAGAGTTTTTTGTTTTTGTGTCAAATCCTTGCCTGAGTTGTTGAGAGGACAAACTGTACATGTACAGAACTCAATCCTGAAAACCTCGAACCCAGCAAAAGCTGTTGATGAAGCTGAGACTCCAAGATTATACAATAGTGAGAGTGAAACCGGTAAGGTGATGAGTCTATACTCAACTTACACCAGAGCTGTTAGAAGCAGAAATGGTGATCAGAAATACCAGCAACATCGCAAAGAAGCGAGACAAGATCAAAAGTATCACCAACAAGCAGTGAAACATCAACATCATTAACAAGTGACACTTCATTAGCAGTATCAGCACAACTTAACACCAGGAGCAACAAGCACAACACAGCCAGAAGCATGTCAACTCATCGCTGAGAGTGATGAATACCAAATCCATCAGATGGAGGCATAATAGTTTACCACTCCAGTGATACTTTGAATTTTTTTTAAAGAAAGCAAGTTTTCGAACAGTTTACACAATTGGAAGCACATGTTTAATTCTAAACGCTGATTGTAAATTTTCTTTAATTTAGACTAAACCTCTCATTTTTTTGAAGGAATTTATAGTGTTAGTTTATTCTGAAATGTTTTAGAAATTCTATTGTTGTGAATATGTATACCTGTCTAGTCAGAGTGCCACGCACCTTGTGTAAACTCCAGTATTTATGTCTAAAAGTGTGATTATTTCAAACCACAAGATTGCTGTTGGGTGAGATTGCAATGGGGAGGGATTCAAACATCGTGCAGTGTTAATATTGTGGGGGGAGATATATGTGGGCGTCTGGCTACAAGGTTGGCTAACTAACAGGAAACAGAGAGTCAGGATAAATGGGTTATTTTCAGGGTGACAAACTGTAGCTAGTGGACTGCCACAGAACCTCAACTATTTATAGTTTTTATTAATGACTTGGACAAGGGATCAGCTGTATTGTAGCCAAATTTGCTGATGATACAAAGATAGGTAGGCAAGCAAGTTGTGAAGAGGATACTATTGTAAGGTGTTGGATACTGTTTGGTAGATCTTAATGAATTCTTTGTAGTCATAAGTAGGTTGGGTATCTGTATGTATTTATTAACTACAAGAATGATGTACATGTATACTGTAGACGGTTCAAGCTAGGAGCTGTCTTCATGCTTGCTTGTGTACACTGCTCTATCCAACACTAAACTTTCAGGTACAGGTCATGGATTCTCTTCCATCACTGTGTGGGCACTATACTCAGTCTCACTTTAACACTTTCTACGCCTTACTATCATGCTACATCACGTCCATATTCTTTACGTAATGTATTTCAAGTTATTCTAGTTCATCCCATGTATTTAAGACCATAAGACCATAAGACATAGGAGCGGAAGTAAGGCCATTCGGCCCATCGAGTCCACTCCACCATTCAATCATGGTTGATTTCAACTCCATTTACCCGCTCTCTCCCCATAGCCCTTAATTCCTCGAGAAATCAAGAATTTATCAATTTCTGTCTTGAAGACGCTCAACGTCTCGGCCTCCACAGCCCTCTGTGGCAATGAATTCCACAGACCCACCACTCTCTGGCTGAAGAAATTTCTCCTCATCTCTGTTCTAAAGTGACTCCCTTTTATTCTAAGGCTGTGCCCCCGCGTCCTAGTCTCCCCTGTTAATGGAAACAACTTCCCTACGTCCATCCTATCTAAGCCGTTCATTATCTTGTAAGTTTCTATCAGATCTCCCCTCAACCTCCTAAACTCCAATGAATATAATCCCACGATCCTCAGACGTTCATCGTATGTCAGGCCTACCATTCCTGGGATCATCCGTGTGAATCTCCGCTGGACCCGCTCCAGTGCCAGTATGTCCTTCCTGAGGTGTGGGGCCCAAAATTGCTCACAGTACTCCAAATGGGGCCTAACCAGTGCTTTATAAAGCCTCAGAAGTACATCCCTGCTTTTGTATTCCAAGCCTCTTGAGATAAATGACAACATTACATTTGCTTTCTTAATTACGGACTCAACCTGCAAGTTTACCTTTAGAGAATCCTGGACTAGGACTCCCAAGTCCCTTTGCACTTTAGCATTATGAATTTTGTCACCGTTTAGAAAATAGTCCATGCCTCTATTCTTTTTTCCAAAGTGTACGACCTCGCACTTGCCCACGTTGAATTTCATCAGCCACTTCTTGGACCACTCTCCTAAACTGTCTAAATCTTTCTGCAGCCTCCCCACCTCCTCAATACTACCTGCCCCTCCACCTATCTTTGTATCATCGGCAAACTTGGCCAGAATGCTCCCAGTCCCGTCATCTAGATCGTTAATATATAAAGAGAACAGCTGTGGCCCCAACACTGAACCCTGCGGGACACCACTTGTCACCGGTTGCCATTCTGAGAAAGAACCTTTTATCCCAACTCTCTGCCTTCTGTCTGACAGCCAATCGTCAATCCATGTTAGTACCTTGCCTCGAATACCATGGGCCCTTATTTTACTCAGCAGTCTCCCGTGAGGCACCTTGTCAAAGGCCTTTTGGAAGTCAAGATAGATAACATCCATTGGCTCTCCTTGGTCTAACCTATTTGTTATCTCTTCAAAGAACATTGTTATTTTTATCCCATCTCCCCCACCCTCCCTTCAAATCTCTGAGTTCATAGGTTCAGGCGGTTTGGCAGCCTTATCAACCTTCCATATCTCATTTGCAGTACTGTCAGAGGAGTGATCGGCTCAGTCTTGGCAGATAATCTCTGGACTTGGAGGATGTTACAATACCTGCGAATCTTTCTATTCTTTTGTACTGAAACGCTCTTTGTCAAAGTGGCAGTTGTGGCAATAGGTAGTTGTTGATTTATCCTGTTTTTTTCCAGGGTGGACGAATGCTGTGCTCATCCCCATTACACTTTCCTCTTCTTTTGTCGTGTGGCTCGCCGCAACACATATGAAAGTTCACATTTCAACAACGGAAACTTCAATCCCACTCGTTTCACAATTTTAGCCAAATATTTGATTACTTTCTTCTTTTCCAGTTGTTTTTTTTCAGCTTCTGAATCTTTTCCTTCAACTCAGCAGCAACTCTGGTATAAGTTGTATTGTTTTTGTTTCAGAGTTATCTGCGGAACTCTTATTAAGTTAAACAACTTTGGGCATTCTGTTCATTTTGGAATCTTTCTTCCATGGTCACTGATTGCTCCTTAGACTCTTTCAATTCATTCATTAGATCTTCAATCTCTTGTGTAGAATTCACCTTTTCTGCTTTTAAAGTCTGGATTTACTCTTCCACACTGTGCATCTCACCCTTCATATTGTTCAGATTGGACTGAAGTTCAAGATGTCCATCCGTTTTGGTTGTTAGTTCTGCTTTTGAGCAAGTGTTCTGATAAATCAGCAATTCCTACTCTTCCGCCTGGACTTTTGCACGATGCTCACTAGAGAATTCTGATAATTGAAGTTCATCAAGTTTTAAGTGAAGATTTGTTGAATTTGTTTCTACAAGTTTACAAATTATGTGTTTCAAGTCTTCTTTCAAGTGTTCCACTTCTTGCTAGTGAGATTCCAATATTCTAATCAGGATGCATCTGTCATACATGAAAGTTGATTTGCTACACTGATTAGCTTTTCCTTGGCAGAGTATAATTCCTCTGCACTATCATACAAGCTCACATTCTGTAATAGTACATCCGCTAATTCTTTTTGAGACTCCTTGGCCAGAATTTTACCGGCATGCCTGCCCCGGATTCAGGGTGGGCGAGGCTCGCAGAACGGAATTCTCTGTTGGCCTCGGGCAGGATTTTACAAGCCTCGCCCGAGCGAGGTCATAAAATCCCAGCCCTTATGTTCTTTTGTGAGAAATTCTACTTTATCTTGCCCTTCTAGGTTGCTGATTTTCATCTCTTCATGTTTGTCCAAGTCTTCTTCTAAATGTTCAACCATTTTCTTCAGCTCTGAAGACTCTTATAACTCAAAATTTTGTTTGGATCTTGAACTGTTTGGTTCAAAGATGACTTTAGTGTTTCACACATTTCCAAGGGTATATAATCAACTTGAATCTTGAGTTTCAAATCTTCCTATTCAGTTCCAATCTTATTTCATTTTTCTTTACATGGTTTATTTTTCTTTACAAGATTTGTTTATTTTGGGTTTCATCAGCAAGCTTTCCTTCATTCACAGCCAGTTGCTTACTCTGCACTGTCACCTGCAATTGCTTTTTAGAAACTCTGGCACATTACCTGAACTGCCTGCAATTGCAGTTCAGGTAATGTGCCAGAGTTTCTAAAAATACATTTTGAGACTTCTGGTAAGTCCCCTGCCTTTCTAGTGCTATAGTGTGGTTTACTCATGTGTTGCCATTTGCCCTTTGGGAAAACTGAAGTTTTTCTGTGCCTCTTTTTCAGCTTTTGTGCACTCCACAACTTAAAGATTAAAATATTTGTAAAAGGCTTTAAAATCTAATCAATGCTGGTTGAAAATTTAGTAAGCATTACTCCATCAGCAAGCTCATCAGACCAGAATAAAAAAGATATTACTCTCAACTTTTTCTGATTTTTTTACTTAGACCCGACATACTTCAGTGGTTTAAAAATTCTCTTCTTGGGACACCCAATTTTTTATTAGGTTTGGCTCTTGGCTAAGACTAAATTGATCTGGTAAATTAGATTTTTGATCCCCGGTTAAAAGTTTTTATTGTTTAGGTTGGGATTCTCAGGCCTCTCCTCAGCATTTTTCTTGGTGGCAGGAGGCATCACGCCATTCATTGGCAGCGGGATTTTATGGTTCCACCGCTGTCAATGAGAATTTCCATCGAAGCCACCCCGCACTGCCAGGAAACCCGCAGCAGGAGGTGCATCACTACAGGGACCAGAAAATCCTGCCGGCGTGAATCTGGCCATAGTTTTAGCTTTAAGAAGTTTCTGAAATTCAAGATGGCACAGCTATTCATTTGAAGACAAAGGGTTCACCCACACCTGTCAGCATTTGTAGGCTCCCACTGCAAAGGCACTGGCCTTAAAAACATTTTAGACTATCATTGCTTTGATCAGCTGGCTGCAGACTTCTCCATTTCAGTGCTATAATTTAGGGTCACAAAAGCATTGAATCCTGTCCTTTGCTGATCTTTAAAGCTGAATTTTTAGTTGTGATTCTTCTGATTTATTATTTTCCTTTTGGGGCAAACTTGGATGCCATGTGTTCAGGATTTTGTTTTCCTGATGGAATTTTTACATGACAATTTCTACCCACTCCACTGAATGAGTGAGAAGTTTATCCTGGAATGTACAATTTTTAGCTCATTTCTGTCAGGTCTGCTGGCTCTGCACTCTGGAAATTGAGTAAGAGTTTTAACAACACCAAGTTAAAGTCCAACAGGTTTATTTGGTAGCAAATGCCATTAGCTTTCGGAGCGCTGCTCCTTCGTCAGATGGAGTGGAAATCTGCTCTCAAACTCCGAAAGCTAATGGCTTTCGAAAGCTTTTGGAGCACTGCTCCTTCATCAGGTGAGGAGCAACGCTCCGTCAGCTCGTGATTCCAAATAAACATTTTGGGCTTTCACCTGGTGTTGTGGGACTTCTTACCATTCCCCCCCCCCCCCGAGTCCAACACCAGTATGGGCGGCACGGTGGCTCAGTGGTTAGCACTGCTGCCTCACAGCGCCAGGGACCCGGGTTCGATTCCCAACTTGAATCACCTTCTCCCTGTGTCTGCATGGGTTTCCTCCGGGTGCTCCGGTTTCCTCCCACAGTCCAAAAATGTGTGGGTTAGATGGATTGGCCATGCTAAATTGCTCCTTAGTGTCAGGGGGAGTAGCTAGTGTAAATGCTTTGAGTTATGGGGATGGTGCCTGGGTGGGATTGTGGTCGGTATCCTTCTACACTGTAGAATTCTACGTTTCTATGATTCTATGATCTCCACAACATTGAATCTGTAATGCAGCGTACACATAAAGGTGCCAAAACCTTTGTAAAAATTGAAAACTACAAAAAAAACATTAAAAAGTAGAAACAGAAATTTTAAAGATCAATGAATTCTGAGGTATTTTTGATCCTACGTGACCCAAGTGAACATAAGTACTAGGATGTCTTTGGACCATCAAATGCATGTTCCTATAAATACATTGTAATTATTTTGGTGAATCTCATTAGGTTTGTGTTGCTTGTTTGGTGCCAAAGTTAAGGACATTTCCCTCTTTCACCCCAGGAACCTGGGGTGAAAGAGGGAGAATTCAGTTGTCTTGGTCCATGTGGGAATTAACGACATAGATAGAACCAGGAACCTTCTTCTGAGAGAGTCTGAGGAATTAAAATGCAGAGCCTCAGAGGTGATCATCTCTGGATTGTTACCTGAGCCACGTGCTAATTGGCATTAGGTCATGTGGATTAGAGAATTAAACATGTGGCTCAGAGGGTGTTGTGGGAAGAAAGGTTTTTGATTGATGGGGAACTGCCATCAGTACTCAGGAAAGAGTAAGCTATTCAGCTGTGATAGGCTTCACTTACACCAGGCTGGGAACAACGCTCCAGTCAACCGTATAACGAGGGCTGCGGACAGGGCTACAAAGTTGGGGAGGGGGGATTGGTTCAGGTGAGGGGAGATTTAGAAATCACTGAGCTCAAGGCATCAGAACAGTATAGCATTGTGGGTAAAGGCAAACAGAATCAGACAGGAAGGGACAAAGAATTTCACCAACTTTGTACATTAGCAAATAAGGTCATTACAGAGAATAGAAGTGAAAAAAGAAATTAAATTGCATGAAGATCTGCAATAAGAGGGAACATATAGAGGTAACTGATTTAGATCTAATCGCCATTACAGAAACATGTCTACAAAGCGATCAGGTTGGGAAGTAAATATCTGAGGGTACACAGTATTTTAAAAAGATGGACAGAATGGCAAAAGAGCCCTTATAGCAAAGGATGACCTAAGGACACTAGTGCGAAAGGATCTAATCTCAGAAGATCATGTAGTAGAATCAATATGGATGAAAATTAGGAATAGCAAGAGTCAGAATACACTGGCGGGAATAGTTTCTAGGCTCCCTAACAGTAGTTGTACCATTGCACAGTGCATTAAACAAGAATTATTGAAACTTGTGATAAAGGCAAGGAATGGGATTTTACAGCCTTGCTTGTCCCAAAACCGTAAGACCCCGCCCGAGATCAACGGACCTTCCCATTATCTGCCCCTCACCCACTCCAATTCTCATGGCAGTCACGGCTGTCAAATTCCAGCCAATGTGATAATTGTCAGGGACTTTAATCTCAATATAAACTAGGACAATCAAATTGGCAAGAGTGGTCCAGAAAATGGATTTGTAGAACATTTTTGTGACAGTTTCTCAGAGCAATATATTGTGGAACTGACTATGGATAACATTTTCTTAGATCTAATATTGTGTAATGAAGCAGGGTGAATTAGCAATGCCATAATTAAAAAAATAGTGATCAGAAAACCAATGAATTCCATGTTAAATTTGAAAGTGACATACTCCACTCACATCAAAGAACCTTAAACTTGAGCAAAACCAATTACCGAGGTACAATTTGATTTGATTTGATTTATTATTGTCACATGTATTAGTATACAGTATTGTTTCTTGCGTGCTATACACAAGCATACTGTACATAGAGAAGGAAAGGAGAGATTGCAGGATGTAGTGTCACAATCATAGTAGGATATGGAGATGCCGGCATTGGACTGGGCTGGGCACAGTAAGAAGTTTCACAACACCCGGTTAAAGTCCAACAGGTGGACTCACCTGATGAAGGAGCAGCGATCCGAAAGCTCGTGATATCAAATAAACCTGTTGGACTTTAACCCGGTGTTGTGAAACTTCTTACTGAGTCATAGCTAGGGTGTAGAGAAAGATCAACTTAATGCGAGGTAGGTCCATTCAAAAGTCTGATGGCAGCCAGGAAGAAGTTGTTTTTGAGTCAGTTGGTACGCGTCCTCAGACTTTTGTATCTTTTTCCTAACAGAAGAAGATGGAAGAGCATATGTCTAGGGTGCGTGAGGTCCTTGATTATGCTGGCTGCTTTTCCGAGGCAATGGGAAGTGTAGATAATGTCAATGGATGGGAGGCTGGTTTGCATGATGGACTGGGCTTCATTCACAACCCTTTGTAGTTTATTGTGATCTTGGGCAGAGCAGGAGTCATACCAAGCTGTGATACAACCAGAAAGAATGCTTTCTATGGCGCATCTATAAAAGTTGGTGAGAGTCGTAGCTGACATGCCAAATTTCCTTTGCCTCCTGAGAAAGTAGAGGTGGTTAGTGGGTTTTCTTAACTATAGCATCGGCATGGAGGGACCAGGATAGGTTTTTGGGTTCAGGACACCTAAAAACTTGAAGTTCTTGACCATTTCTACTTCGTCCCCATTGATATAAATGGGGCATGCGCTCCATTTCGTTTCCTGAAGTCGATGATTATCTCCTTTGTTTTATTGACATTGAGGGAGAGATTATTGTTGTTGCACCAGTTCACCAGATTCCCTATCTCTTTCCTGTACTCCGTCTCATCGTTGTTTGGGATCCGACCCACTCCAGTGGTGTCATCAGCAAACTTGAAAACCAAGTTGGAGGGGAATTTGGCCATACCATCAGATGTGTATAAGGAGTATAGTAAGGGGCTGAGGACACAGCCTTGTGGGGGCCGGTGTTGAGGATGATCATGGAGGAGGTGTTGTTGCCAATTCTTACTAATTGTGGTCTGTGAGTTAGGAACTCTAGGATCCAGTCGCAGAGGGAGGAGCCGAGCGCTAGGCCACAGAGTTTGGAGGTGGGTTTCATAGGAATAATAGTGTTGAAGGCTGAGCTGTAGTCAATAAATAGGAGTCTGACATAGGCGTCAAGTTAGAACTGGCAAAGGTTAATAGAGTAAATAGATTAAAGGGTATAGTGGCAATTAAAGAAATTATTCAAACTGCTCAACAAGAATGCATTCCACAAAAAACTCAGCAAAAATACCTATCTGTAGCTCATTCAGGAAGTTAAGGATAAGATTAGATTAGGAGAAGACATTTACAATGTTGCAAAAAATAGCAAGGTTGAGGGTTGAGAATGTTTTTGAAAACAGCAAAAGGATGCCAAAAACTTGATAAAAATGGAAAAAATAGAATCAGGGTAAACTAACCAAAAATATAAAAACAGATTGTAAGAACTTTTATATGTGTATAACAAGGGAGGGAGTAGCTAAAGTAAACATTGGTTCCTTGGAAGCAGAATCAGGAGCAATTATCATGGGGAGTGAAGAAATGATGAAAGCATTGAACAAATAGTTTTTGTCTGCCATCACAGTATCGCAGAATCGTAGAATCCCTACAGTGCAGAAGGAGACCATTCAGCCCATTGAATTGGCACCAACTCTCCAACAGGACATCCCACCCAGGCTCTAGCCTGTAACCCCATGTATTTACCCCACTAATCTCCCTAAGCTACACATTTCGGGACTCCTAGGGGCAATTTAGCATGGCTTATCCACCTAACCTGCACATCCTTGAACTGTGGGAGAAAACCGGAGCACCCAGAGGAGACCCACACAGTCATGGGGAGAATGTGTAGCCTCTGCACAGTCACCCAAGGCCAGAATTGAACCCGGGTCCCTGGCGCTATGAAGCAGCAGTGCTAACCACTGTGCCACCGTGCCATCCTACAGAAGGCATAAGTTTCATACCAGAAGTTGGCAGTACCCCAGGGGGCTATGAAGAGTGAGATATTAAGGAAAGAAAGAGTATTGGAGAAACCTAAGGGACTAAAATCTGACAAATCCTCAGGACCTGGTGGCCACCCCAAAGTTCTAAAAGAGATAGCTGCAAAGATAGCGCTGGCTATGATTTTCCAAAGCTCCTTAGATTCAGGGACAGTCCCACGAGCCTGAAAGTTAGCAAACATTGCACTGTTTTTCAAGAAAGGCAAGAGGGAGAAAACAATTAGCCTAAAGTAAATTAAAGTTTATTTAGTAGTCACAAGTAAGGCTTACATTATTACGGCGGCAGAAAGGACATTTGATGAGGACTCGTCTACTGAGGTATTTTGGGCTGAGGTTAGAAACAGGAAAGGAGAGGTCACCCTGTTGGGAGTTTTTTATAGACCTCCGAAAAGTTCCAGAGATGTAGAGGAAAAGATTGCAAAGATGATTCTGGATAGGAGCGAAAGTAACAGGGTAGTTGTACTGGGGGACTTTAACTTTACAAATATTGACTGGAAAAACTATAGTTCGAGTACTTTGGAGGGGTCAGTTTTTGTCCAATGTGTGCAGGAAGGCTTCCTGACGCACTATGTAGATAGGCCAACAAGAGGCAAGGCCACATTGGATTTGGTACTGGGTAATGAATCAGGCCAGGTGTTAGATTTGGAGGTAGGTGAGCACTTTGGTGACAGTGACCACAATTTGATTACGTTTATCTTAGCAATGGAAAAGGATAGGTATATACCAAAGGGCAAGAGTTATAGCTGGGGGAAAGGAAATTATGATGCGATTAGGCGAGATTTAGCTGGCATAGGTTGGGGAAGGAAACTGCAGGGGATGGGCACAATTGTAATGTGGAACTTGTTCAAGGAACAGCTACTATGTGTCCTTGATAAATATGTACCTGTCAGGCAGGGAGGAAGCAGACGTGTGAGGGAATCGTGGTTTACTAAGGAGGTTGAATCTCTTGTGAAGAGGAAGAAGGAGACTTATGTTAAGATGAGCCGTGAAGGCTCAGTTAGGGCACTGGAGAGTTACAAGTTAGCCAGGAAGGACCTAAAGAAAGAGTTAAGAAGAGCCAGGAGGGAACATGAGAAGTCTTTGGCAGGTAGGATCAAGGAAAACCCTAAAGCTTTCTATAGGTATGTCAGGAGTAAAAGAATGACTAGGGTAAGATTAGGGCCAGTCAAGGACAGTAGTGGGAAGTTGTGCGTGGAGCCTGAAGAGATAGGAGAGGCACTAAATGAATATTTTTCGTCGGTATTCACACTGGAGAGGGACAGTGTTGTCAAGGGGAGTACTGAGATGCAAGCTGTTGGACTGGATGGGATTGAGGTTCATAAGGAGGAGGTGTTAGCAATTCTGGAAAGGGTAAAAATAGATAAGTCCCCTGGGCCGGATGAGATTTATCTCAGGATTCTCTGGGAGGCTAGAGAGGAGATTGCAGAGCCTTTGGCTTTGATCTTTGTGTCGTCATTGTCTACAGGAACAGTGCCAGAAGACTGGAGGATAGCAAATGTTGTCCCCTTGTTCAAGAAGGGGAGTAGGGACAACCTTGGTAATTATAGACCGGTGAGCCTTACTTCTGTTGTGGGCAAAGTTTTGGAAAGGATTATAAGAGATAGGATTTATAATCACCTAGAAAGGAATAATTTGATTAGGGATAGTCAGCACGGTTTTGTGAAGGATAGGTCATGCCTCACAAACCTTATTGAGTTCTTTGAGAAGGTGACCAAAGAGGTGGATGAGGGTAAAGCGGTTGATGTGGTGTATATGGATTTCAGCAAAGCGTTTGATAAGGTTCCCCATGGTAAGCTTTTGCAGAAGATACGGACACATGGGATTGAGGGTGATTTAGTGGTTTGGTTCAGGAATTGGCTAGCTGTAAGAAAACAGAGGGTGGTGGTTGATGGGAAATATTCATCCTGGAGTTCAGTTACTAGTGGTGTACCGCAAGGATCTGTTTTGGGGCCACTGCTGTTTGTCATTTTTATTAATGACCTGGATGAGGGTGTGGAAGGATGGATTAGTAAATTTGCGGATGACACTAAAGTCGGTGGAGTTGTAGACAGTGCGGAGGGAAGTGGCAGGTTACAGAGGGACATAGATAAGCTGCAGAGCTGGGCTGAGAGGTGGCAAATGGAGTTTAATGCGGAAATGTGTGAGGTGATTCACTTTGGAAGGAGTAACAGGGATACAGAGTACTGGGCTAATGGTAAGATACTTGGTAGTGTGGATGAACAGAGGGATCTGGGTGTCCATGTGCATAGATCCCTGAAAGTTGGCACCCAGGTTGATAGGGTTGTTAAGAAGGCGTACGGTGTGTTAGCTTTTATTGGTAGTGGGATTGAGTTTCGGAGCCAGGAGGTCATGCTGCAACTGTGCAAAACTCTGGTGCGGCCGCACTTGGAGTATTGCGTACAGTTCTGGTCACCGCATTATAGGAAAGATGTGGAAGTGTTGGAAAGGGTGCAGAGGAGATTTACCAGGATGTTGCCTGGTATGGTGGGAAAATCGTATGAGGAAAGGCTGAGGGGCTTGAGGTTGTTTTCGTTAGAGAGAAGAAGGTTAAGAGGTGACTTAATAGAGGCATACAAGATGATCAGAGGATTAGATAGGGTGGATAGTGAGAGCCTTTTTCCTCGGATGGTGATAGCTAGCACGAGGGGACATAGCTTTAAATTGAGGGGTGAGAGATATAGGACAGATGTTAGTGATAGGTTCTTTACTCAGAGAGTAGTAAGGGCGTGGAATGCCCTGCCTGCAGCAGTAGTGGACTCGTCAACATTAAGAGCATTCAAATGGTTATTGGATAAACATGTGGATGATATTGGAATAGTGTAGATTAGAGTGGCTTTAGATTGGTTTCACTGTTCGGCGCAACATCGAGGGCCGAAGGGCCTGTACTGCGCTGTAATGTTCTATGTTCTATGTTCTATGAATGCTGCAATGAAATGAATGTGAAATTCCCCTGGTCGACACAGTCCTGCACTTGTTCAGGTCAATGCACCTAACCAGCACGTCTGTCAGACTGTGGGAGGAAACCGGAGCACCCGGAGGAAACTCACGCAGACACAGGGAGAACGTGCAAACTCCACACAGACAGTGACCCAAGCCAGGAATTGAACCCGGGTCCCTGGTGTTGTGAGGTAGCAGGACTAACCATTGTGCTACCATGCCTAATATCAGTTGTTGGGAAAATGCTGGGCCTATTATTAAGGAAGTCTTAACAATGCACTTAGAAAAGCCTAGTATGATTAGAACAAGCACATGGTTTTACTCAAGGAAAATCCTGTTTCAAAAATGTATTATTGTTCTTTGAGAATGTAACTAGTAAAATAGATAAAATGCAACAAGTAGATATAGTATACCTGGATTCCCAAAAGACATTCTATAACATGCCACATAAAAAGTTAATAGATAAGAAATGGCAGAGTGCTATTTAAATGGTGGTAGACTGGGAAGTGTTGATGTACAATGGGACCTTGATGTGCTAGCACACCAGTCACTGAAAATAAGCATGCAGATGCAGCAAGCAATTAGGAAATCAAATGGTATGTTGGCCTTCGTTGCAAGAAGACTTGAGTACAGGAGCAAAGATATCTTACTGCAGCTGTACAGGGCCTTGGTGAGACCACACCTGGATTATTGCATACAGTTTTGGTCTCCCTATCTAAGAAAGGATATACTTGCCATAGACAGAATGCAGCAAAGGTTGACTGGACTGATTCCTGGGATGGCAGGATTGTTGACTGAGGAGAGATTGGGACAACTGGGCCTGTATTCACAGGGATTTGGAAGAATGAGAGAGGATCTCATTGAAACACACACATTCAGACAGCCCTGTACAGACTGGATGCAGGGATGTTGTTTCCTCTGGCTGGTGGATCTAGAACAAGGAGTCAAAGTCTCAGAGTACACGGTACGTCATTTTGGACTGAGATGAAGAGAAACATCTTCACTCAGACGGTGGCGAATTCATGGAATTTTCTATCACAGAAGGTTGTGGAGGCCAATTCTGAATATATTTAAGAAGGAAATAGATTTCTAGAGGATCAGCCATGATCATATTGGCTTGAAGGGCTAAATGGCCTACTCCTGCTTCTATTTTCTATGTTTCTATAAGGGTTCATGGTTTCAAAGACTGGGCTGTTGTTTGCCAACCAGGGCCCACACTGGAGTGAAAAGAACTTTTGAGTTTAGTTTTAAGCTGGACCCAGAATGAGCTGGACAGGACCTGGGAGCTGCAAAAAGCAGATTTTTTTCAAAAGAACGCAAAATATTCCAGCAACAAGGTGGTTGGGACAAAAAGTATGTCTCAGGAAGTTAAGGAACAATGAACAAGAAGTTGAACAAGGTCCTGTTCAGGAGAATTCAAGTAAGAAGCCAAGAAAATGCTCTGAGGTAAAGTGACAGTTGAAAAAAAACATACTTAAATTGAGAAGCCAGACAACCGTGGTAAATTTCATTCGCAGACTTTGCAAGCGTAATAAAATGGGTGAACGTGCGTCAATGCCCTGTTCTGCATTATTCCTAGTTCTTATGTTCTTCCGTTTATTTTGATGATGGCCAACATTCTCAAGCTTTTGGTACAGCACATCATCAGAATTATGTCTACTTTAGGGCATTATAAAAATTTGGACTGTTCTTTATGTGCTGGATGAAATTCAAAGGAAGATTTTGAGAAGTGTACAGTCTTCAATTTTGTGGTACTGAACATTAAAAGTGACCCTGCTGACCCTCCCCCAACCCTTCACCTCACACAAGATCAACTTGATCACGGAAAAGGCTCGATGGACCATGTGATCTACTCTTGCTCCTACTTTGTGTGTTCTTGTGTTCATTTGCATTGTTTATTTATTGCTGTAATTGTGAATTGGTTAATGGAGAACAATGCCACTCAGAGAGGTTCTGTCAATGGCAAACAACTCGGCAGCCAACAACTGCTGTATTTACTGGATTTCTGCCATTGCTGAATAAATGCTGGTTGAATAACTCTTCCACAGCTTCCAGGAGATCGATCTTAACTTCAATACAACAGGGGACTCCTCATTGGTCATGCAGAGATAATCTGCATTTGCAAGCCAATCTCAATATGTGTTGGAATCTTCTATTAATACATTATTTAAATGAACATTAACATTTTAAAGTCTGTCAAAATCTTTACTGTAGTCCTTAATATATTGATTGCCAGGACTCTCGTAATTTTCTCAGATCTTTTCAAAATTCCACAGATATTAAACTGGTACAAAAAGTGCTTTCACCAATTCTTGAAGGAGGTTGATGAAGTTTTAACTTCTTTTATGTTTTTGTTCTTTTCTTAATGATCTTGTGCTGATAGTAGTGTTTAATGGTTTGATTGATCTGTGTTTGATTATGTTACTTAGGTCTCTGATCTGCATAACAATGCTTGATTGCTTAAGCCTGTGGGTGGAGCTAGAAAGCTAATTAAATGGAGAAGATTCAGGAGAGAAGATCCGGGTTTTGGGCAGAGATTCTGTAAATTCTTATAAAGCATTGTAAATAGGATTATCAGATCATTAAAAGTCAAAATTGCAACAGATTGAAAAGCTTTGAAAGGCAAAGGGTATTTGATGATTGACATGTTTGGCAACCAATGGTGGGAGTCTGGGGAGGAGCAGTTGAAGGTAGGAGGTAATATGATGATCTTAATTGTGGCATAAACACTAGACCAAGCACGTCCAACCTCTTCACTTGGGAGAATCATATTTGCAAATTTTCACATTCAAGTGACTGTTGATCAAATTAACCCTTCCGCATCCACCCACACCTACCCTCGCTTGCTTGTGTGTCTGTGTGTGTGTGTGTGTGTTTGTGTGTGTGTTTGTGTGTGTGTTTGTGTGTGTGAGTGTGTGTTTGTGTGTGTGTGTGAGTGTGTGTTTGTGTGCATGCATCTGTGTGAGTGTGTATATGTCTGAGTGTCTATCTGTCTGCTGCTGGCAGCAGCTCCCTCCAACCCTCCAGGCTTGAAACGGCTGCAGCTCAAAAGCACCAATCGCTGCTTGTGTCTCTGATTTCCTGACCCTCACATTACCCACCAGCCAAAGACTTTTGTTATGGGCCCGTTGATTGGTCAATTTCTAAGAAACGATTTACAACTTTACAGTGGTTAGCACTGCTGCCTCACAGCGCCAGGGCCACTGTCCGTGTGGAGTTTGTACCTTCTCCCCATCTCTGAGTGGGTTTCCTCTGGGTGCTCCAGTTTCCCCCCACAGTCCAAAGATGTGTGAGTTAGGTGGATTGGCCATGCTAAATTGACCCGTGTCAGGGGGATTAGCAGGGTAAATATATGGGGTTACAAGAATAGGGCCTGGGTGGGATTGTGGTCGGTGCAGACTTGATGGGCTGAATGGCCTCCTTCTGTACTGTCGCGATTCTATGTATTCTGTGTAACTTGATAGGTAATTACTCTTAAAAAAAGTTCCTGTTCAACTCTCCTGTGTTGCTTCTGATAGATATGAAACGGAGCACAAGGTGGGGGCAGTGCGGGGGGGCGGGGGGGGGGGGGGGCTGTTAAAGTGGAGGGACATCAATGGAGCTGAAAACCTGGACATTTGAGCAATATAGTGAAAACTGTCGAGGCAGTTAGTGAAAAACCCATCCCAGCAAAACCGGGACCATGGCTACCCCTACTGTAAATAAACTGCCATGGATTAGAACTACGGTATTGTTTTGAGATAAATTAGACATCTAAAATACACAGCAAACTGACAAATACATAATGTGTCAACAAAGAAAAAGATTAATGGTGGCAGCCACGTGATCAGGTACACACCAGCCTGATTGATACTCATTTTTAAAATGTTATTCATTGCTTCACAGGATGTTGCCATCACAAAGCCAGCATTTATTACCTCTCCATAGTTACCCTTGAGATGGGAGTGGTGAATGGCTGCAGTCCATGTGATTTGGACCCTCTGATGGTGCTGTTAGCGAGGGAGTTCAGGATTTTGACCCAACCATGAAAAATGGAAGGGTCAAAGATGAAATTCTGTCTCTCTCTTTGTTTACATCTCTATTCAAGGGTACCAGCTTGAGTAAGGAGACTGTCTACGCAGGGGGAGAGTGTTCAGTTACATCTAAAGGGCATCTCCCAATTGGTAGATTGGGTCTTCCAGTGTAAGTAAATAAAGCACAACTATTCCAGTTCATTCACTTTCTAATTGCGGTAGTTAGATTGGGAAATTAAGAGCATTGACAAACAGAACGGTGGAAACAGTTTGTAAAGCTGTACGCTGGCATGAAGCCAGCAGTTAATAATGCGAGGAATTGGCAATGCAGAATATGGGCACATCCAATACTATTTGGCAGACCCAACAGGGGTGCTTCTTTCTGACTCACAGCAGAACAAATAATGGACCGATGCCCATTGTTTCCTCCCAGAAACAGTATTCAAAAGCTCCCAGTGGACTAGTGGGAGGAGGTGATAGTGAATCTGAGATGAGGCCAGCATCACCAGTACTCAAATGTTTTCCTTTCCTGTCAGTAACACTGATGGTGGAGAGAAGCCTGAGAGAGACTGAGCACTCACAACCTGAGTCACGATGTAAGGTCTGGATGTTGGCAGAAGGGTTTAGGATAGGTCGTTTTCTGACTGTAGGTGGTGAAATGTCTATCCTGAGGGTGATAAAGGAACAAGTCACTGAAAACACAGACCTGCAGGAATCTTTCACAACTGGAATTCAAAATGTTAAATCACTTCTCGTGCTTCTTGAGTTGACACAGATTGTCCCCACATAATAGGATTGAGGGGAATGTGTTTTAAAATCCTTAACATTGCTCCAAACATCTTACTGTCAGTAAAAAGAAACAAAAGAAAGCAGGAAAGGATGGAAGAGAGAGTTAGGTCATATTTGATTTATCTGCTTTCATATCCTCAGGACATTCCAAAGTACTTTGAAATGTTGAATTACTTTTGAAATGATGCTACAGTTTTGTGGGAGGATTTTCTCTGAGTGGAATAATTTCCAATCGGGATCATATGCTGATCCTGAGGCAGCACGGGCATGCAGCAGGACCATGGGGAGCACCTTCCCAATGGCAGCCAATGATTGGCTGCTGCCAGGCTATCCAATCAAGGACAGCAGATGGCTCTCCTTGCTGCCGAAAGGCAGGGAATTCAACAAATTTGGCGGTGCCACCAAGAGAGACGGCTTTTGCCAAACTGCACAGAGGACAAGATGATGCTCCCCTTTGGAGGCACTCCCCAGGGAGTCAGAAAATATTGCTCTCTGTCGGGGCCAGGTAGGCAGGTCTCTATGATTGCAGAGGAAACCCTCCCAGAGGCAGTAGCTTTGCCCAAGGAATCCCCTGCTAGGGCCATGGATCCTCCCACACCAATAGCCACACCCGTGAGAAGCCACACCAAGACTGCCTCCATGTAGTTGGTGGCCTCCCCAGGTGACAAGACTGACACTCCACCATTGATGGCGGTCTGAGAAGGTGGCCCTCAATTGGGTCTTTAATTGGATAAATTGCAGGCACACCTTCAGTCGGCAGACAGCCTGGCCCCTACCATTCCTCTTGTCAGCAAAATAAACATGGAGGAGGCCCTGGTATTATCAGGTCTTGGCGATGCGAGGGACTCGGTCTTGAGGGCAGCCAGGTCTTTTCGAGGGAGTGGCCCTTGCCTCAGGGGCTCCACCTTAGCCCACAGGGTGCCTGATCAGGAGGGCACCCGTATCCCTCATGGAAGCCACTAGGGTGTACCTGGCAATCTCTCCACATATGTAAAGTACCCACCTGCTCCCAGTTAATTACCAGTGGTGCAGAAGGGGCCCTTAAGACGATAAGACCATAAGACATAGGAGCAGAATTAGGCCACTCGGCTCATCGAGTCTGCTCCACCATTCAATCATGGCTGATATTTTTCTCATCCCCATTCTCCTGCCTTTTTCCCATAATCCATGATCCCCTTATTAATCAAGAACCTATCTATCTCTGTCTTAAAGACATTCAATGACCTGGCCTCCACAGCCTTCTGCGACAAAGAGTTCCATAGATTCACTATTCTCTGGCTGAAGAAATTCCTCCGCATCTCTGTTTTAAAGAATCGTCCCATTAGTCTGAGGTTGTGCCCTCTGGTTCTAGTTTTTTCTACTAGTGGAAACATCCTCTCCACATTCACTCTTATAGGCCTCGCAGTATCCTGTAAGTTTCAATAAGATCCCCTCTCATCCTTCTAAACTCCAATGAGTACAGACCCAGAGTCCTCAACTGTTCCTCATATGACAAGCTCTTCATTCCAGGGATCATTCTTGTGAACCTCCTCTGGACCCTTTCCAAGGCCAGTACATCCTTCCTTAGATACGGGGCCCAAAACTGCTCACAATATTCCAAATGGGGTCTGACCAGAGTCTTATGCAGCCTCAGAAGTACATCCCTGTTCTTGTATTCTAGCCCTCTCGACATGAATGCTAACATTGCATTTGCCTTTCTAACTGCTGACTGAACTTGCACTTTAACCTTAAGAGAATCTTGAACAAGTCCCTTTGTGCTTCTGATTTCCTAAGCATTTCTCCATTTAGAAAATAGTCTATGTCTCCATTCCTCCTTCCAAAGTGAATAACCTCACACTTTTCCACATTGTATTCCATCTGCCATTTCTTTGCCCACTCCCCTAGCCTGTCCAAGTCCTTCTGCAGCCTCCCTGCTTCCTCAATGCTACCTGTCCCTCCACATATCTTTGTAGCATCTGCAAACTTGTGAAAAGTTGTGGTCCCAGCACCGATTCCTGAGGCACACCACTAGTCACCGGCTGCCTTCCTGAAAAAGACCCCTTTATCCTCACTCTCTGCCTTCTGCCAGTCAGCCAATTGTCTATCCATGCCAGGATTTTACCCTTAACACCAGGGGCTCTTAACTTATTTAACAGTCTCCCCATGCGGCACCTTGTCAAAGGCCTGGAAATCTAAATAAATCACGTCCACTGGTTCTCCTTTATCTAACTTCCTTGTTACCTCCTCAAAGAACTCTAACAGATTTGTCAGACATGGCCTCCCCTTGATGAAGCCGTGCTGACTCAGTTCTATTTGATCATGCACTTCCAAATACTCTGCGATCTCATCTTTAATAATGGACTCTAAAATCTTGCCAATGACCAAAGTCAGGCTAACCGGCCTATAATTTCCTGTCTGCTGCCTCCGCCCCTTCTTAAACAACAGTATTATATTAGTTACTTTCTAGTCTTCTTGGACCCTCCCTGCCTCCAGTGATTCCTGAAAGATCACCACCTATGCCTCCACAATTTTCTCAGCCATCTCTTTTAGAACCTTGGAGTGTAGTCCATCCAGTTCAGGTGACTTATCCATGTTCAGACCTTTCAGTTTCCCCAGAACCTCCTTCTTAGTGATGGCCACTACACTCACCTGTGCCACTATGGACTTTAGTAGCCACTTATGGACTTCAATTCACTTAAGGATGGGAAAGCGATCCACCACAGTATTAATATACCAGCAGCCAGAGGGAGAATCGACAGAATGCCACCAACCACCCACCATCTCTAGATTTTATCCCCCTGCCCTGCCTCCCAGCACATTTCCTGGGGCCTGTAAAATCATGGCTAAAGAGTGCAAAGTTGGTTCACACAATGCTGGTTATAGCAGCACTATGGCAATCTTGTGCTGCTTACCGAGTGCGGACCCCTTCCTGTGTGGTGCAGGCAGCGATACTGCAGAATCAGGGTGCCGGCTGTTCCATCACCAGCATGTGCTGGAGTGCTGTGAATGGACACTATCCTAACCTCACACAGCCTAACTAGCTGATACGATGCCAGGATTGCAAACTTTGCCCTGGCAGGTCCTGTCCAGGAAAGTGTTAATCAAGAAAACTACAGTGCAGGAAGACAAGGTGGGCCCAGAAGCAAGGCTATTTAAAAGGCCACTCACTAAATCATAGATGAGATATTTTCACATTAACGTACTCAGACAGAGCTGGTGGAAGAATTATGGAGTGTTATTTGTGGTAGTTAATGATTATAGTCAGGGAGGATAGAGAGGGAGTGGACCCAGGAAGGAGCACAGTTTTTATAGTACTTCTTGGTCTGTAACATGACCATCCTGCTGTCGTAGAAAAACAGCCAGCATAATTAAGGACCCCACGCACCCCGGACATTCTCTCTTCCACCTTCTTCCATCGGGAAAAAGATACAAAAGTCTGAGGACATGTACCAACTGACTCAAGAACAGCTTTTTCCCTGCTGCCATCAGACCTTTGAATGGATCTACCTCGCATTAAGTTGATCTTTCTCTACCCCCTAGCTATGACTATAACACTACATTCTGCACTCTCTCATTTCCTTCTCTATGAACGGTATGCTTTGTCAGTATAGCACGCAAGAAACAATACTTTTAACTGTATTCCAATACATGTGACACTAATAAATCAAATCAAATCAAGTCAGATGTAACAGGGGGCAAAGAGGGGAAACTCTGCAGGAAGGAACAGAAGGAAGATTCTCCATCCAAGATCCTCTCCACCACGCATTCATCTCTCTGATCTTATTTGCCTGATGCCAATTTGTATATGGCTCAGGTAATAATGCCGAGATTATTACCTTTGAGGTTAAACTTCTTAATTTGGTGCCTACCTTCTAAAAATGAATATGCAGAACCTCCATGGACCATGACAACTGCATCCTTCCCCTCCCACTGCAAGTTCCTCTCCAGCACTGAGTAGGTGTCCTGAACCCTGGTACAAAGCAGACAACTCATGCAGTGTGGCATCAACCTCACTCACATGGCTTGCAGGCCCCCCATGCCAACAGGAAGTAGTAGAGAGTCATAGGATGGTTGCAGCACAGAAAGAGGCCATTCAGCCCATTGTGTCCATGTTAGCCCTCTGAAGCACCCCTGCCTTTTCTCCAGTGTTGCAATCTTTTACTAATGAGAAAATGATCCAATTTCCTATTGAAAGCATCAATTGAGCCTGCCTCCACAAGTACTCAAGCCTGATCCTAACCATTCATTGGGTGAAAAAGTTTTTTCTCAATGTCACCATTGCTTTTTCTGCTAGTTTCCCTAAATCTGTGCCTTCTACTTCTCGAGCTTTCCACCAATGGGGACAATTTCTCCCTATTGGCTTTGTCTGGAATCCTCATGGTTTTGAAAACTTCTATCAAATCTCCTCTTAACCTCCTCATCTCCAAGGAGAATACTCCCAACTTCTCCAATCTTCCCACAAAACAAAGTTCCTCCAGACTCATTCTCATGAATCTTTTCTGCATCCTCTCTCATACCTTCATACCTTTTCTGACGGGTGATGCCCAGAAATGAATATAATACTCCAGTTGCTGCTGAACAAGTGTTTTATACAAGTTTTATTTACATCAACCATAATGACAACCATTCCATCAATGTACAATTCATTTTGAAATACATTCATGAAATGTATCACACTAGGCCAGCATTTATTGTTCCTAATTTGAGAAGGTGGTGGTGATGAACTGTCACCTTGAGCCACTGCGGTGCATTTTGTGTAGATACAGCCACAGTGCTATCAGGAAAGGAGTTCCAGCATTTTTACCTAGCGACAGAGAACAAATTCTGATATTGTTCCAAGTCAGGATGATATGCGGTTCAAAGGGAAACCTGAAGGTAGTGCTGTTCCCGTGTTTCTGCTACCCTTGTTCTTCTAGGCGGTAAAGGCCAGGGGTTTGCAAGGTACTGTCGAAGGAGCCTTGGTGAGTTGCTGCAGTGTGTCACGATACACACGGCTGCCACGGATGGGGTGCCAATCAAATGGGTGGCTTTGTCCTGGATGGTATTAAGCTCCTTCAATGCTGTGGAAGCTGCACTCATCAGGCAAGTGGAGAGTATCTCATCACATTCCAGACTTGGGCCTTGTTAATAGTGGGCAGGTTTTGGAAAGTCAGGAGGTGAGTTATGTGCTGCAGAATTCCTAGCCTCTGGCCTGTTCTCATAGCCACAGTATGTATATGGCTGACTCAGTGAAGGTTCTGGCCAATGGTAACCCCCAGAACATTAATAGTGGGAAGTTTCACTCTTTGAATATCAAAGAAAATGTTTAGATTCTCTTTTGTTGTGGATGAGCTGGAGCTGATAGGTGGTAACTAACATTCACACCAAACAAGTGCCAGGCGATGACCAATCTTCTGACTCAAAGACAGGAGTCCTGTCACTCAGCCAAGCTGACACTTTGGCAGCAGCTTACAGCAGTATTGAAAATATGAAATAGGACCCATTCCTATCTCATCCATTTAGTCAAGTAAATTACAGCAGAGACTGGACCATTTCATCAGCTTAGACATCTACCTCAGAAACCCTGCCATCCACCCTTCAGTTTATTGCTGATATATGCATTTACTTCAGTTTATTTCCACCTTATGCTGTCAAGCTGTGAAAACATATGGGACTTTTGAAAGGATCTATGTCAGTAATTGCACGAATCTGAAGTGAATGCTGATAAAGACAAGGAAAGCTGAAAATAGCAAAGACGTTGTTTGTGCAGGATGATCGAAGAGATGCTGGTGATCTTAAAGTGTCCATTAGACATTCAGTGCTGACATCTACCCTGTTAATATTGTGTGAGATCCCTGAGGAATGTGTATCCCTTTGAGTGCATGATGTCAATATGAGAGTGTGAGATCGGAGTAAGCAGGAAGTTGACTTACCCTGGTGGAGCTGATGAGATCATTCATCCTCTTCCCGCACTGCCTGATGTGCAGTCCTCCTCTGTGACCACTGCCCAGGCTGCTGAGGTGAGGTTGGTGGACTCCTTGCAATCATCCCTTGGGAAAAGGGTATCCCCATGTTGGCAGACACCTCAGATCAGAGTCTCAATGGAGTTGTGGCTGACCTTGATGCTACACTCTTCTTTGGCCTAAAATCCATCACAAGTCATTTGAGAACACTTGAGCTGGAGAGAATGTGTGTGTTCGGGTGGTATTTAAATATGGTGCCAGGAACTTTGACCCCATAGGGGGAGACGATGGCCCAGTGATATTATCGCTAGACGATTAATCCAGGAACTCAGCCAATGTTCTGGGGGCCCAGATTCGAATCTCGCCACGGCAGATGGTGGAATTTGAATTCAATAAAAAATATCTGGAATTAAGAATCTACTGATGACCATGAAATCATTGTCAATTGTCGGAAAAACCCATCTGGTTCACTAATATCCTTTAGGGAAGGAAATCTGCCGTCTTTACCTGGTCTGGCCTACAGGCGATTCCAGAGCCACAGCAATGTGGTTGACTCTCAACTGCCCTCGGGCAACTAGGGATGGGTATTAAATGCTGGCCAGCCAGCGACGTCCATGTCCCACGAATGAATAAAAAAAATGGTGATAAACTATTTTTGCTGGCTAGGAAGTTTAGCAATACAGGACAGAGTCTAAAAAGTAGAGCCAGACCTTTCAGGAATGTAATTAGGAAACATTTTTACACACAGAGTGGGAGAAGATACTGGGTCAATTATTCATTGTAAATCTGCGATTGATAGATTTTGTTATTCAAAGGTAATAAGGGATATGGGGCAAAAGATGGATATATGGAGTTAGGTCGCATAATCTCAGGGTTGATTGACTAAATGGCCGACTAATGTTCCTATATTCATATGATTTGGAGATGATAGGAGATTTAGGAGCTGCAAATCACTTCTGATCCAATGATCAGAACACAAATAGACATTAGATCACAGCACAGTTCCCACATTTAGGGGATGTAGGGGCCTGAAAAAAATAAGGATAAATGAAAGAAAAATGAAAAGAGTGTGTTTTCTTGAAATATGGGTAAATTTAATGACAGTAAGAAGTCTCACAACACCAGGTTACAGTCCAACAGGTTTATTTGGTAGCAAATACCATAAGCTTTCGGAGCAATGCTCCTTCGTCAGATGGAGTGGTCTCTGTTCTCAAACAGGTGCCCTGTTTGAGAACAGAGACCACTCCATCTGACGAAGGAGCATTGCTCCGAAAGCTTATGGTATTTGCTACCAAATAAACCTGTTGGACTGTAACCTGGTGTTGTGAGACTTCTTACTGTGCTTACCCCAGTCCAACGCCGGCATCTCCACATCATAAATTTAACGAAACAGACATTTCCCATTGTTCTTTGTTTTCTTGTGAGTTTCAATATCCTGTTTACTGGGCCAAATACCGTGAACAGATACTGTTTGTTTGAGTGATGTAAGCTAAGCCAATCCGTTTTCTCGAGAGCTGCACTTTAAGCCAATCAGATTACTTAGGGGGAGGGAAAAAGAAAAACGGCGGGAGGCAGAGGAAGCTGCAGTGGGGAGACACACGTGGGGAAGAGGAGCTGTTTCCATGCGGTAAAAACCCAGTTTTAACATCGAGGCAAATAATATTTGTAGACTAACATACTTCACAGTATGGGCACAAATATTACTGTGCAGTTAAAGCTCGTGTTTGTCGCAGTTTAGTAACTCGTTTTTTCCAGTTTGAAGTGAAAGGCAGCAAGGTTTAGTCCTGTTTGTTATTTTCATTCCTGTTGAGAAAAAGTGTAAAGCGCATCGTCTTGTACTCTCAAGCGTGGACGTTTCTGCTAGAAACTGCCCGTGAGGGACAGTCAGCTATAAACGCCGGGCGTAGTTTTCACTGAGAAGACGGAGAGAACGAGGATTAGCTGAAGCTAACTTGCTAAGTAGCACTGCCGAGGAGGACAGACTTCAGCGCACTGGACCTGCGTCACTACACGGACAGCTTGCTGCATTTTCTTTTCCTGCTGCATCATCTTCCCGCTCGCAGACCCTTCTGGACTGTGTGTGTCGTGGTTGCGTGAGTAACTGGAGACTATACTATCAGACACTGAACAGTATCAGCAGTGTGTTGTTGGAGGCGTGTTTTCTTCTTATGTGCACCAACGTATGGGCCCCAACATTTATAAATCCAAACGCTTGGTAATAATTTGAACATTTCTCAGGGTTGAAACTGTTTAATTGAAAAATCTTTAGTTTGGGACTCTTTACCTGTTTTATGAGACGCAACAATGCAAGAAAATAAATTTATTTTTGTTATTCCTTTTGCATGGTTGTCCTGAACCTTTTCTTATTATAAGGTTTACATACTTACCATTTTAGGAAGCACCACGCTATTATTAATAGGTTATTACTCTAGATTGCAACTGCATACACTAACCCTTTTCATTCACGCCTGTACTGACATTTCTTGGTAAATAGGAAATTTAGCCTAGCTCACCACCAACCGCTAAGAACTCAGGATCCTGTTAATTGAACATTTACATAGTAGCCCCTTATAACATCAAGCACATCCCAGGTACAGCTTTACTTAACTCAGCTGGTCAGAGCATATAGTTGTCAGCAGGGGGTTACATAAAGAAAGAAGGAAAGAATTTGCACTTTTACAGTGACCTCCAGATTTCCGGAGGTTGGGGGTGACTGGACCTCGTGGGCAGGAAGTTGGACCTTGGTGATGAATGGTGAGAGTTGGAGCCCGGAAGGGAGCTGGGGAGTCAGACCTCAGTGGGGGATGAGGTGGGGTGGTTGAACCTTGGGAAAGTGGGGTTGGGTCATGCGTGTGGAGGTCGGCTGGGTTAGGGGGAGGTCAGGATGGATCAGGTTGTGTCTGTGGAGTGGGTTAGATCCCAATGGGGTGGGACGTCAGGCCTGCTGCCGGGGTATTTCAGGAGGTGGCGTTGATACTCCCTGCTAATTAAGTGGAATGTAATCTGTTGCCAAAGCACCTCAGAGAAGTTTGTAGTATTAAAATGCTTGATTAGTGCTGGATAGTCCATGGCACTGAGTCTTTCTTTATTGCAGTCGATAAGTAAGTGAAATTATTCAAATATACAACCCCAACAAATGAAAATGAGTCACTTGACCTCTGCAAATCAGCATGACGTATGAGGTTTTAAAGATGATTAAAGCAATGGTATATAGGAGACCAAAGGCAATGTTTGCACTGTTGGAGTTCAGTTATTTTTGGCTGTTCTCTGGCAGTATGTACATCCCCTGCTGGGGATACTGGATATCCTGAGAAGCAGCATTTTAACTCACTCTGGTCTTTACTTAGTTGAGGCTATTAATGTGAAATGAAGTGACTGACCGAATCAGCTTTCTGAGAGTTCACTACACGTCGACAAGAGGAATTTCTGATGGACACAGTTTAGCCATTAGCAATTAACAGCTTATATTTCGTTGCTGTGTGCGATTCAGACACAGCTACTCGCCAGTTTAAAATGAAGAGTCTTATCGCCCATGTAAAATTAGCACATGGGGGGATGCATTACCCATGTGATAATTGCACTCATGTGGGCTTCAAGGATTCAACTTGCATCCATTGATTTTGAAAGTGTGAAAACTTCCATCAATTCACCCCTTAACTTTGTAAATTCCAAAGAATGCACCCTTCAGTTTGTGTAATCGTTCCTTGTAATTGGAGTCCAAGTGTCATTCTGGTAAATAAATGCTGCACTCCCTCCAATGCCAATAAATCCTTCCTAAGGTGTAGTGTCCAGAACTGCACAGTTTACCAGCTGTGGGCCTGAATGTTAAGGATGGCAGGGGCCCAGAACACACCGCCGCTGACTCCAACTCTTTTATATCAATCAATTAAACTTGTAGCAAGGCAGCCACACGCCAGGTTCCCGTCCCCAACACCCTTTATTCTGCACCAACAGAAAGGCCCTCCCGTGGCTTACAACTGGGTAGTCTTCATCACGGGACCTACAACTCCAGTCTGGGTAGAGTAACAGGCTTAAAAACCCCGCTGACTGCTTCCCGTTGGATGAGCCTTCACTCACTCAATAAGGCAGCTCATACTACACAAAGCCCATTGGGGGATCTATTGATGATCCCCTGTGGCCTTCATCGTCATCATAACAAACCTCTCCCCTTAGGTCCATGTCTCACCCAGCACCCCCACTCCGAGGATGTCCTTTTCAGCACTTGGCGCTTAGGCGGAGGTCCGTTGAAGGTGGGGCTGGATCAGGAGATCATTACCAAACAGGGTTCTCTTTTGGAGGGACCGTCATAGGGTCGCCAATGCAGGTTCTGCATTCAGCCCAGAGGCCCACTTCTTCAGTCTCCATCTCCGTGCCTTCAATATCTGGAGGGGCGAACGCGGAATAAGCTTCGAGCTGAGGGCTGGCACAAGCTATCTCCACGGCCGGTGGTGGGGCAGCTCAGGCGAGAACTCCCTGGCCTTGAGGTGGTCCAAGTGCTTCTTTAGGGTTTTACCCTGAACTTTGACCTTGTAAGGTAGTGGTCCTGTTTTCTCCATAATGACCCAGGGACCCATCCGGGACCATCCCCGAAGTTTCTTACGTGAACCGGATCACGTGATACAGAAGTTCTTTCTGTCCTGCAGAATCATACTTTCTGTTTTGGTTTTCCTGTTGGGACTCCACTCTCCCCACCAAGTTTGGGAATATCAGGCTCAATCTGGTACGAAGCGGTGTCCCATTAACAGCTCTGCTGGGGCAACACCTGTTGTGGTGTGGTCCTATTATTGAACAAAAATCGTCCCAGTTTAGTCTCCATGGATACCGCTGCTTGTTTCTTTGGATTGTTTTTGAAAGTTTGCATCACCAGTTCTGCCCGTCCATTTGGGGACTGGTGATAAGGTGCAGTTCGGAAATGTTGGATACCACTGGGGAGCATGAAGTTCTGGAAATCACCGCTAGTAAAGGCCATGCCATTATTGGAAACCAGGATTTCTGGTATTCTATTTATGCTGAAGCTTTGCCATAATTCTTTGATCGTAGCCTGAGAAGTTGTGAAGCCCATACGGTGCACCTCCAACCACTCAGAGGGTGCATCCACCATGATTAAAAACATAGAACCCATGAAAGTTACATGTGTACACACATCCATGGCCTACCAGGCCACTCCCATGAGCGTAGGGAGGCTGAGGGTAGAGGTTTTTTATTCCCCTGGCGCAGGTCACATTGCTTTACCAAGGCAGTGATGTCAGAGTGCAGACCGGGCCACCAGACGCAGCTCCTAACCAGCATTTTCATTTCTGATACTCCCAAGTGGCCATTATGTAGTTCCGTTCATATTGGACATCATTCTGGGGGCGGAACAATTACTCAGGACCCCAGGGAATGATTCCAGTCCTCAACACTGAGTTTATCGTTCTGAATGAGGTACGGTTTCATTTCTTTGGAGGGTCGTCCATGGAATTCACTGTGAAAGATCATGTGCCTAATTTTGGCTAAGATTAGGTCTTTTTGGGTCCAGGCTTTAATCTGCCTTGCAAAGTCTCAAAACATTCAGAGTCATCACAACCTCTTCCAGTGCTGGGAAAGGAGCCACACTTGTGAGCAAAGGGAGGTGACTCAGTGTGTCAGTGTTAGCTATCCAGGTTCCAGGGCAGTGTTCTAGAATAGGCCACCAATAACAAGGCCCAGCGCTGGATTCGACGGAGGTGATAGGGGGAGTGTCCTCTTTAAACAGGCCCAATAAGGACTTGTGGTTGGTAACTATAAAAAACTGTCCTCCATATACGTATTGATGGAACTTCTTCACATCAGACACGACCACAAACCTTTTCTGCTCAATTTGAGAATATTTTTACTCTGCATCCAAAAGGATCCTGGATGCATACATAATGGACTTCTCTGTCCCATCTTTCTAGCAATGTGACAGCACTGCACCAACCCTGTATTGGGAAGGATCACAGGTCGAAACAAGTTCTTTCTTAGGGTCAAAATGAGCCAGTAAGTTGGATGGCAGTAACTGACATTTGACCTTAGAAAAAGCATCTGCTTGTGGTGCTTCCCAAAACCATCTGTGGTATTTTCATAGTAGGGAATGCAAGGGGGCCAGCATGGAAGCCAAAATTGGGATAAATTTTCCATAATAGTTGACTAACCCCAGGAAGGATTTTAACTCCATGGTGTTCCTTGGGGTCGGTGCCTCCTTGTTGGCAGTTTCTTTATCCTCTGCCGGATGTAACCGCCTGCCATCTACTCAGCAGCCTAAATAGGTTACTTTGGCCGCATTTCCCCCAATTCAAGCAAACACCTGCTCTGGAAAATCACAACAAGACTTCTCGGTTGGCCAGGTGTTCCTGTTCTGAAGCCTCCATGACCAAGACGTCATTGAAGTATACTGTTACCTTGGGTAGACCTTGAATGATGTTCTTCATCACCCTAAGGAAGATGGCACAAGCTGAGGAGACCCCCAAAGGGCAATGGGTATACTCTTAGAGTCCCTGTGTGTGTTGATTATCACATATTTCTAGGAGAACTTGTCCACTTCAAGCTGGCGACAGGTGTGGATCACATCCAACTTGGAGAACATCTTGCCACCTGCTAACTTGAGTGTACAGATTATGACCCAGGGAATGGGGTACCTATCAATTTTGGAGACCGGATTGACTGTCAGTTTATACAAACACAAATTGATTTGTCAGGCTTAAGAACAGGGCCTACAGGTGCAGCCCATTCCAATGTCCAACCACGCTGGCATGATGTCACACTGGCATGGTCCACAATAGCTTTTATAAAATATGAACCTGGCAATCTCACCTCTGAGGGAGATAGCGGAGGTGAGCAAACAGGTTGTCACTATCCATCAGGGATTCCATATAGAGAGAGGGCACCAGAGAGCCCTGGGGGTGGGGGTAGCAGCTCCGGGTGATGTGCGCCATGTGGGGTGGGGGTGGGACGTTAGTTCAGGGGTTGGGGGAATGTTGTGAGTTCAGGGGAGGGATGAGCGAAACAACTAGTTCAAGGGAAGGACCAATAGGCCAGCCACACTGCTGGGCAACAGGGATTCAAGGGGAGAGGATGCCGAGAGTTTGGGGGCGGGGGGGCGTGGGGGTGGGGAGATACCATGAGTTTGAGCGGGGTTGGGGGTGCCTAATAGGCCAGCCTCACAGCAGGGTTACAGGGGTTTGAGGCTGTGTCCAGAATGACGTACTAGGGAGGGGGAGTCAGTTGAACCAGCGAGGGGTGGAGGGGGAAGATTGTCACCAGAGCACCAGGGCAGGACAGAGGGGATGGGAAGGGCAATGTTAATTAGCGGGGCTGAGAGTGGGGACATTTGTGATGGTGATACGGGGCAGTTGTGTGGGGTCCATGAGGGAGAAGAACGCAGCAATGTGAGCATGACAAAGCTACTTGTAAAGCTTACCCACCCTGAGACTACAATCCACAGGAAAAGGGCCTCTGCCTTCTCAGTAGCTCTGATGCTGGACCAAGAAGCCTGGGCAGCTGAGTGAGGGGTGCACAGAATGCAAGGCTGATAGGAGCTGGCAGAGAAGAAAAGGGATGAGCAGCACATCTCCTCTGATGAGGAGGAAGTTAAGGAGAGCATCGAGCAGGAACCCCTTGGGTTGGCAGGGGAAGGCCGTCATATAGTGGAGGGCCAGAAGGGAGAGGTGAGATCGGGATTCCATGATAGCCTCACGCTTCACTGATGACCAGGATATTAGTGACCACTTGAGCCCCAAGAGATGGCCCTTGCTGACTGTTTGCTGGCAGCACTCACCCAAACCCGATATGACTCGGGTCATGGGAAGGGAGTGGTTGCCCCGAGTCCCAACATCGCAGGGGAATGATGGTGACTTGCAATGAGGACAGAGCATTTCTCCGTGAAGAGATACTGCGAATGTCTGACTCCTGTCTGGCTGAAGGCAGCTTGAGAACTCGTCGCACATACAGACTCAGCTCTCCTGATGCAGGCTCCTTCATAGTTTGGATGCCGATGAGGATCTGGCTCTCAAGTGTGTAGACATTAGGTTCCTTGTGCTGCAATCAGACTGACCCAAGTGACTGGGTTGAGTGGTAGGCTTGCCCACTGGGCGGGGAGGCTACTTGTTGGCAGCAAGACAGTGTCCTGTCACTGTCAGGGAACACCAACCTATGAGCAGGCATCCTGGCAGACAGGAAATGGAGAGTCGTTTATCAGTGTCCAGCCTATGTGTTAGGTGGAAACTGCTGTGTATGCAGCAGTTTATGGAGCAATGGAATGAGAGCAGGGAGGCACAATGGGGAGCCAGAAATGAGGTTTCATCCACAACATTGGTGCTCACATACTTACGTAAGTATTCATTATGTACAAATGGCTAACGTCACCCTTGCCCACATTGTAACACTATAATTTCTTTACCTTTAATAACCCTGCCGCTACATCTAAATGTTTCCCCAGGATCCACAGCTGAGGTGGAGGCGGTCTGCTGCCTGCCATGTGTCACTGACCTTGGCATGCATCCGCTGGTCGTTCTCTGGATCCCTGGGACGCCCTACCTCCACCTGCTGTGGATCACCAGCAGTGAGGTGCTCACCAGCCTGCTTACTAATAATGCCCACCGAGGTGTGAGTCTCTGCTGGTGGAGGGTCTGGGTGACAGCTGTGACGTCTCTTTGATGGGAATGTCCAAGAACTCGTCGGAGCTGCACTCCTGGCTGGTGTCCAATGTCCTATTGGATGGGCTGGGCTGTTCCACTGGTTTACCTGCAAGGAAAGGGGGGGTTGGCATCAGTGCATGGCAGGGGCACAAGGATAGGAGAGAACTTGCGTGAAGCTGGCGAGGTAGATTATTTTGTGGTCCTCTGTTCTTTCTCTTACGCCCACCTCGTCCTCAGCGCAGGAGCAGGCTGTTCCGCCCTGCCAAGCTGGAGGGCTCGCTGCTTGAAGGTAGAGAGGAGTTGGAGTTCGGGCATTCCTCTGACTGCCTGATCTTGGACTTTTTTGACCAGCTTGTCCTGCAAGGAGAGAGGTGGGGACAGTGTAAACAGGACATATGCCCGGTCAGATGGTAAAGATGTCTGGGATGTGTGGTTGGTGAGTGGGAGCTGGGATGTGATGGGGAGAGGAATCACAGGGGAGATGAGGAGGTGTATGGGGAGGGCGGGTGGTGGAGCCCCGTGATGTGGCACTGAGTGAGCTCCAAGTGGAAGAGTGATGGGTGTGAGAGTGAATGAATGGTGACATATGAGAAGAGTTAATTACCCTGGTTGCACAGAAGGGGCCATTCATCTTCTTCCTGCACTGGTTGCCCGTCCTCTTGTGCAGGAGGCTAGTCCTGACCAGCGCTGCCACTGCTTCCCTCATGAGGAGAGTAACCTTGCTTCAGGGACTTTGTCCAATTGAAGGTGCAAGATTTCACTCTTCTCCATCCCCCCCCCCCCACCCCCTCCCACAACCCCCTCCCCCCCATCCACATACAGGTCAGGGCTCCCTTGTTGAGCCTCAGGCAGCATTGCTAGCAGCCATCCTCCTCACTGGATCTGAAGCAAGTGTTGTGGATGTGTTTAAATGGAGCACACCTCTGGTTGAAGAGCTCAATTGGAGGGCTGGGGAATCAGAGTCAGCCCACCATGAGTGTGGCCTGAAACTCTTGCAAATTTATTTTCTAAGTGTCTAAAAATATGGCACGAAAACACACCAATGCCACCCGCCGGCAGATTACTCACCCCGGTTATCTCCCAAAATGACGGAAAATTCTACCCATTAACTTTGTCTCTCTCACTGAGGAATGTTGAATATTTCATAGAAACATAGAAAACTACAGCACAAAACAGGCCCTTCGGCCCCACAAGTTGTGCCGAACATATCCCTACCTTTTAGGCTTACCTATAACCCTCCATCCTATTAAGTCCCATGTACTCATCCAGGAGTCTCTTAAAATACCCTATTGAGTTTGCCTCCACCACCACTGACAGCAGCCGATTCCACTTGCCCACCACCCTCTGTGTGAAAAACTTCCCCCTAACATTTCCCCTGTACCTACTCCCCAGCACTTTAAACCTGTGTCCTCTCGTAGCAGCCATTTCCACCCTGGGAAAAAGCCTCTGAGAATCCACCCGATCTATGCCTCTCAACATCTTATATACCACATTAGGTCTCCTCTCATCCTACGTCTCTCCAAGGAGAAAAGACCGAGCTCCCTCAGCCTATCCTCATAAGGCATGTCACTCAATCCAGGCAACATCCTTGTAAATCTCCTCTGCACCCTTTCAATCTTTTTCACATCCTTCCTGTAATGAGGCGACCAGAACTGAGCACAGTACTCCAAGTGGGGTCTGACGAGGGTCTTATATAGCTGCATCATTATCCCCGGACTCCTAAACTCAATCCCTCGATTGATAAAGGCCAGCACACCATACGCCTTCTTAACCACCTCCTCCACCTGCGGGGCCAATTTTAGAGTCCTATGGACCCGGACCCCTAGGTCCTTCTGATCCTCTACTGTACTAAGAGTCTTTCCCTTTATATTGTACTCCTTCATCCCATTCGACCTGCCAAAATGGACCACTACGCATTTATCTGGGTTGAAGTCCATCTGCCACTTCTCCGCCCAGTCTTGCATCCTATCTATGTCCCTCAGTAACTTCTGACATCCCTCCAGACTATCCACAACCCCACCAACCTTCGTGTCATCGGCAAACTTACCAACCCTTCCCTCCACTTCCACATCCAGGTCATTTATGAAAATGACAAACAGCAAGGGTCCCGGAACAGATCCCTGGGGCACACCACTGGTGACTGATACGCGATTAATTCACTCGGGAGGCTGGATCGTACCCGGGAAATAAAGGCTTTTATTAGCAATAAGAATAGAGCATACTGCTTAACAATACAATCCCAGACTAAAGGGTCACTGGGAAGTGCAGTGACCTTTATACTCCTATAGGAAGGCAGAGCCAACCGGAGTGTACCACAGAACAATACCAACAGGTGGAACACCCCAACCCCAACAGTAACAAGAGTAACATATGTACAAGTACCCATAGTGATAACCATCTATGGTTCAGTACCCATAGTGGTAACCATCTATGGTTCACCACAGTGACCGACCTCCAATTAGAAAAAGACCCATCTATACACACTCTCTGCCTCCTTTGGGCAAGCCAGTTCTGGATCCACAGGGCAGCAGCCCCTTGGATCCCATGCCCTCTCACTTTTTCTAGAAGCCTTGCATGGGGGACCTTATCGAACGCCTTGCTAAAATCCATATAAACCACATCTACCGCTTTCCAACATTTTCTGTTTCTATTACAGCATCCACTATAATTCACTTAGTATTCACACTTCGAATGGCTGTTTGACCATAAGACCATAAGACAACAGAGCAGAATTAGGCCTCTCGGCCCATCGAGTCTGCTCCACCATTCAATCATGGCTGATATTTTTCTCATCCCCATTCTCCTGCTTTTTCCCCATAACCCCTGATCCCCTTATTAATCAAGAACCTATCTATCTCTGTCTTAAAGACACTCAATGACCTGGCCTCCACCGCAAAGAGTTCCACAGATTCACCACTCTCTGGCTAAAGAAAGTCCTTCTCATCTCTGTTTGAAAGGATCGTCCCTTTAGTCTGAGGTTGTGCCCTCTGGTTCTAGTTTTTCCTACTAGTGGAAACATCCTCTCCACATCCACTCTATCCAGGCCTCGCAGTATCCTATAAGTTTCACTAAGATCTCCCCTTATCCTTCTAAATTCCAACGAGTACAGATCCAGAGTCCTCAACCGTTCCTCATATGACAAGCTCGTCATTCCAGAGATCATTCTTGTGAACCTCCTTTGGACCCTTTCCAAGGCCAGCACATCCTTCCTTAAATATGGGGCCCAAAGCTGCTCACAATACTGCAAATGAGGTCTGACCAGCCTCAGAAGTACACCCCTGCTCTTGTATTCTAGCCCTCTCGACATGAATGCTAACATTGCATTTGCTTTCCTAACTGCTGACTGAACCTGCACGTTAACTTTAAGAGAATCTTGAACAATAACTACCAAGTCCCTTTGTGTTTCTGATTTCCTAAGCATTTTCCCATTTAGAAAATAATCTATGCCTCCATTCCTCCTTCCAAAGTGCATAACCTTACACTTTTCCACATTGTATTCCATCTGCCACTTCTTTGCCTACTCTCCTAACCTATCCAAGTCCCTCTGCAGCCTCCCTGCTTCCTCAATACTACCAGTCCCTCTACATATCTTTGTATCATCTGCAAACTTAGCAACAGTGCCTCCAGTTCCTTCCTCCAAGTCGTTAATGTATATTGTGAAAAGTTGTGGTCCCAGCACTGACCCGTGAGGCACACCACTAGTCACCGGCTGCCATCCTGAGAAAGATCCCTTTATCCCCACTCTCTGCCTTCTGCCAGTCAGCCAATCCTCTATCCATGCCAGGATCTAACCCTTAACACCATGGGCATTTAACTTATTTAACAGTCTCCGATGTGGCACCTTGTCAAAGGCCTTCTGGAAATCTAAATAAATCACGTCCACTGGTTCTCCTTTATCTAACTTCCTTGTTATCTCCTCAAAGAACTCTAACAAATTTGTCAGACATGACCTCCACTTGTCAAAACCATGCTGACTCAGTCCTACTTTATCATGCACTTCCACATACTCTGCGATCTCATCTTTAATAATGAACTCCAAGATCTTGCCAATGACCGAAGTCAGGCTAACCGGCCTATAATTTCGTGTCTGCTGCCTCTCTCCCTTCTTAAACAGTGACGTTACATTAGCTACTTTCCAGTCCTCTGGTACCCTCCTGCCTCCAGTGATTCCTGAAAGATTACCACCAGTGCCGCCACAATTTCCTCAGCTATCTCTTTTAGATCTCTGGAGTGTAGTCCATCCGGTCCAGGTGATTTATCCACCTTCAGACCTTTCAGTTTTCCCGGAACCTTCTCCTTAGTGATGGCCACTACACTCACCTGTGCCCTCTGACTCTCCTGGAGCTCTGGCATCCCCCTGGTGTCTTCCACCGTGAAGACTGATGCAAAGTAACTATTCAGTTCCTTTGTTTCCTATTATTACTTCTCCAGCCTCATTTTCCAGTAGTCCAGTGGCCTCTCTTACCTTTCATATATTGAAAAAACTCTTCCTATCTTCTTTTATATTACTAGCTGTCACTCATATTTCATCTTCTCCCCCCTTATTTGCAGGATAATTTCAGTGTTTAAATGCTAATATACTGTGTGGTGAGCGAGTGAGCGAGTGGATTAAAGCATTAATGAGATCTTTGTTATATAAACCTGACCTTTCCGTAGTTTCTGAACTCGGAGAGATAGAAACAGTCAGAGCCACAGGCAGAGTTCATAGCACGTTTAATGTTTCACGATGGTTGCTGGGCAGTTGTCTCCCTTGGGAGTTCACCATTGTGTAGGTCTGTCCCTGGCCATCTGTGGCTCTTTCTCCCACCTCACTCCTGCTGTTTAATCCCCTGGTTTTAATAGTGCATTCAAGCTCAAATTTCAAATTAACCAATCATTAAGACAGTCTTGGTCTGGTGATTCAAACCCCATGCCTCAATCCTACCTTGCAAACTCTGACAAAGGTATGGAAAAGACCTGGATATGAATTTTCTCTCAAATCTGGCTTCAGATTTCTGGACTTTCAGTTTTCTCCACAGAACTACATTCGGGAAAAAGACTCTGCTTCTGACTATAATCTGCAACTTTTTTGTTGATTTGTGAGCTTTGAGAAAGTTCTAAAAATCTCAATCTATTTTTACTTTCATGCTTAGCTTCAAATTCCTGACATCGTGAAGACATCTCTGCTCCAGCCTACACTCTATGACCCAACCTTGGTTTCTGATTGGCTGATCTTTTGTGATATATAAATGATTTTGCATCAGTCTACTGGCCTTTCGTTGTCACTGCCAATGATTGACAGATTCAGTCTCCTCCTGAGCCTCTGCTTGTCCTCTCGTTCCCCTGGCTTTCCAGCTTCAATCTGTTCCTGGTTGGAATGTTCACCCCCTTTCCCCCACCCCACTATCACATCTGGGGCTGAAGAACAAACCTTTGGTGTTTCTGGATTTTATGGTGTCTTCCACTATTGCCATCATCTTTCTGTCGTGCATTACAAACTCTGTACACGTCCTGGATATTTATTCCGACAAAAATTGATCAGTGCATCCTAGAAGCAGGAATAGGCCATTTAGCCCCTGCAGCCTGTTGTACCATTTAACAAGGTCATAGCTTATCTTCCACCTCAACACCATCTCCTTATCCCTTGATGCCATTGGCATCCAGAACCTATCGACATCTGCTTTGAACATACTCAATGTCTGTACATATTATTCCAATGGTGTACAAGATGTGCTGCCACATTTGTTGATGATGTCCTCTGTTGTATCCTACTGTATCAATTCTTATCCATCTCGCATCTTGGCCACAACACATTTTGCGTTGTCCACTTGCAGCTTTTGGGTTGAATATCACTTGGCCAAGTCACGAAGTAACTTCCTTCTCCTCTTACAGGTCCGTGCCCCTAGAGAGCATTGACCATCATGGATTTCCACAGGATTGATCCATGATTATACTTGGCAAAGTACTGCAGTGGTTTTTCATTGCCTTCTTCTGCTGTACAGCTGGCCAGGAAACTTTCCTATTCTTACCATCTACCATCGGAAGGATAATCAACCTGTTTTGCCTGAACTAGGGCTTGAGTGCTGGGTTTCTGGCTAGAAATGTGGACATTACCACTGCACCACAAAACCTCAGATATTCTATCCTCAAACAGCTTCTGGATTTTGTTTACTTTGCCTGTCTCCAAACTCAGACAACAACTCATTGATTCCACTCTTCCTAAGTCATCATTATTCCACCACGAGACCTCTGACTTCAACTCTGGATTCTTTTCTAATATCATATTGATTTAATATTCCCCAATTGCTACATGTTTTTACCTATCCTCACGTTCATCTACTTTGTATACGTTGTAGTAAAAGACAAGACAAGGCATCCAGGACCCCAACAAAACAGAATAGAGGTGACATTTATTGACTACCAAGATAAAGACATTGCTTATCCTTTGAAGTCTGTGGAGAAATAGCGTCAAACATTAGCTCATTGCAATTTTAAACGCCCATTAGGATGGATTTTACTCGCCCTCAGGAAATAGACTGGGAGGTAGGGGGTCGCACAAAATGTTGAGAGTGGAGAGCCCCCCATCTTCCTATCGCCGTGCCATTTTACCAAAAGCAGGGAAGGTGGAGTATAGCCCTCCTGCCGAGAGGGCAATTGATGCTCTTAAGAGTGAAGACTACTGAACTGCTGGCTCTCTGATTGGCAGGCAGCTCTTGGGGCAACAGGTGGCTGCCCCTAATGGAGACGACAACAAAGATGGAAATTGCTGAAAGCCTGCCATACTAATAACCTTCTGTCCATTGTTTCAGTGGGCAAGACTTTTCAGCCCCGCCTGCTGGCAAGATCTTCCAGACCAACCATGTTTTTGGAGATTTGGCTGACTCGCTGTATCCGCAGCGGCAGAAAATTCAAGCCAGTGTCTTTTACAAAACTTGTGTGGATGATTGACCCTGAATTTCCTCAAACTTTGTTACTGATATGTGGTAATTTTAGGAATTCCACCACACTTCAGGCAAACTTAGTGTTGCAAAAATAGATGACCCAAAGAAATTCAGATTCACATTTTTCCAAATACCATTTTTTGGAAAAATTGCGATTTGAAAAGTCCCCATGTATTTTTGACCTCCCCCTGAATTAGGGCCTACGTGTGTGAGCCACATGGTCTGTTTGTGAAGAATGTGGGGCATGACTGTATCACTACATTCTGCACTCTCTCCTTTCCCTCTCTATGTATGGTATGCTTTGTGTGTATAGCGCGCAAGAAACAATGGATACTAATACATGTGATAATGGTAAATCAAATAATGGATGTCCTGTGACACATTACAAGCCTAAAGGTCATGAAGGACAAATGAAAAGGCCACGATTCATCTTGGCAGAGTCTAATTTTGGCAAATGCCATACTCAGTTGCTTCATAGATTAATCATTTACAAAATGAAGTCAACGTCTGTGCATTAGAGATATTTGTAATTCTGTCACAGTTATCCACGAGGAATTAGAAGGGCAAAAAGGGGTCACAAAATGTCCTTGGCAGACAGGATTAAGGAGAATCCCAAGGCATTTTATTCATACGTTAAGAGCAAAAGGGTTGTCAGGGAAAAAATCGGACGTCTCAGGGACAAAAGTGGGGAATTATGCTTAGAGCCCAAAGAAGTAGGGGAGATCCTAAATGAATACTTTGCGTCGGTATTCACAAAAAAGAGGGATGTGTTGACTGGGAATGTCTCGGAGGGGAGTGTTGACCCATTAGAGAAAATCTCCATTACGAGGGAGGAAGTGTTAGGTTTTTTAGGGAATATAAAGACTGACAAATCCCCTGGGCCTGATGGAATCTATCCAAGGCTGCTCAGGGAGACAAGAGATGAAATCGCTGGGCCTCTGACGCAAATCTTTGTCTCGTCACTGGACACAGGTGAGGTCCCAGAGGATTGGAGGATAGCTAATGTGGTCCCGTTATTTAAGAAGGGTCGGAAGGATAACTCGGGAAATTATAGGCCGGTGAGCTTGACGTCCGTGGTCGGGATGTTGTTGGAGAGGATTCTTAGAGATAGGATGTATGCGCATTTAGAAAGGAATAGACTCATTAACGATAGTCAGCATGGTTTTGTGAGAGGGAGGTCATGCCTCACTAACCTGGTGGAGTTTTTTGAAGAAGTGACTAGAATGGTTGACGAGGGAAGGGCCGTGGATGTCGTCTATATGGACTTTAGTAAAGCGTTTGACAAAGTCCCTCATGGTAGGTTGGTGCAAAAGGTTGGATCTCATAGGATAAAGGGGGAGGTGCTAGATGGATGGAGAACTGGCTTGGTCACAGAAAACAGAGGGTGGTAGTGGAAGGGTCTTTTTCCAGCTGGAGGCCTGTGACTAGTGGTGTTCCGCAGGGCTCTGCTGTTTGTGATTTATATAAACCATCTGGAAGAAGGTGTAACTGGGGTGATCAGTAAGTTTGCAGATGACACGAAATTGGCTGGACTTGCAGATAGTGAGGAACATTGTCAGAGGCGACAGAAGGATATAGATAGGCTGGAAATTTGGGCAAAGAAATGGCAGATGGAGTTCAATCCAGATAAATGCGAAGTGGTGCATTGTGGTAGAACTAACGTAGGGGGGAGCTATACGATAAATGGCAGAACCATAAAAGGTGTAGATACGCAGAGGGACCTGGGTGTGCAAGTCCACAGATCCTTGAAGGTGACGTCTCAGGTGGAGAAGGTAGTGAAGAAGGCATATGGCATGCTTGCCTTTATAGGACGGGGCATAGAGTATAAAAGTTGGGGTCTGATGTTGCAGTTGTATAGAACGTTGGTTCGACCGCATTTGGAACACTGCGCCCAGTTCTGGTCGCCACACTACCGGAAGGACGTGGAGGCTTTAGAGAGAGTGCAGAGGAGGCTTACCAGGATGTTGCCTGGTATGGAAGGGCTTAGTTATGAGGAGTGATTGGGTAAACTGGGGTTGTTCTCACTGGAAAGACGGAGGATGAGGGGTGACCTAATAGAGGTGTATAAAATTATGAAAGACATAGATAGGGTGAACGGTGGGAAGCTTTTTCCCAGTTCGATGGTGACGTTCACGAGGGGTCATAGGTTCAAGGTGAAGGGGGGGCGGTTTAACACGGATATCAGGAGGACGTATTTTACACAGAGGGTGGTGGGGGCCTGGAATGCGCTCCCGGGCAAGGTGGTGGAAGTGGACACACTGGGAACGATTAAGACTTATCTAGATAGCCACATGAACGGAGTGGGAATGGATGGATACAAAAGAATGGTCTAGTTTTGACCAGGGAGTGGCGCGGGCTTGGAGGGCCGAAGGGCCTGTTCCTGTGCTGTATTGTTCTTTGTTCTTTGTTCTTTGAGTTCCCTATCTCTCCATCTCCAATCAAGGGAGATGCAAAAGTACCACCTAGCTCTAGAGCCTCCTCTGCACCTTGGAGCTGGACCATTTATGATGGTTCACCTCCAGTCCTGTCTCACTCCATTCCTTTTTGCTTCCCTTCAAGAGTTGCACAAACAAACCTGTGATTATTTTTCTTCTTTCTCAGAAGTGAGCATCGCTGGCTAGGCCAGCGTTTATTGCCCATCCCTAATTGCCCTTTTTAAAGTGGTGGTGAGCTGCTTTCTTTGAACCATTGCATTCCATGTGTTGCAGGTACACCCACAGTGATGTTAGGGCGTTTCATGATTTTGACCCAGCGACAGTGAAGGAACAGTGATATAGTGAGTGAGTCATGGTGAGGTGTACACCTGATGGTGCAGCACATCCAGTGACAGTGAGACAGTACCACATTGTCCAAGGTTCGAATGATTGGTAATGATGAATGGATAAATGGGGAGGTGATGAAGCACGTTGAGAGGGATGGCTTGGATGCTTCTGATAATCAGATGAATGCAATGAGTGATGTGATGGAGAACACTTTGGCAAAATGCAGTGAAGAAAGGGGGACTTAATCCACAGGATGTAAGTGATTGAGCAAATGTACTCACTTTGCCTCACCTGGATAAGTCAATAATCCACTTCCTACATTGCATCCGAGATGGGGGATACAATTCTCCCGCCACTCACTTCCTTGGCACCTCTAACCATGTTTTCTTGGTGAGAGCCACAGGTTTCTTTCTCTTATTTATGGAGAGGTATGGTTCTCTTGTTCCTGATAGCCCCCTGCACGAATTTCAGTGACCCACCATTGAATCTGGGTGCTAACCATCCACTGAGAACATTCCTGGCTCTTCTAATTTCCATTTGTAGACTGTCCCTCTCAGTACAGCTAAGATTGATCATGTGGTACACGCCAAGCCTGCCACACAGCTTGGAAAAGCAAGATTCAGAAATGTATTGCTTCAATCCATTTGTAATCCCAAATTTGGACTGGCTGATTTGACCTCCTGGTTTCACCCACACAATTCCAACACCAACCTCACACATGGAAGCCCGCTTCAAATTAATATCAAGGTTGGTATCTTCTACTGTGCTGCACTCTTTCAGTACCGCGCTCAAGTGTCAGCCTAAATGATGTGCATATGTCTTTGGAATAGGGATTAAATACACAACATTCATGGCCGAAGAGGGGTGAGAAATTCCCGCAGAGCCAAGGCTGACAGTTAAGTATTAATATGTAAACATGAATCTCGTTTGCTATCAAGCCAAAGGGACCCTAATAGTTGCATAAAGTTGCCAGCTACATGAGGATATAATAAATGAGAAAGGGGATAATTAATCGGCCCCTCACACCAGGAGTGCGGTGGCACAGTGGTTAGCACTGTGCCTCACAGTGCCAGGGACCCGGGTTCAATTCCCTGCCTGGATCACTGTCTATATGGAGTTTGCACGTTCTCCCCGTGTCTGCATTGATTTCCTCTGAGTGTTTCGGTTTCCTCCCACAGTCTGAAAGACATGCTGGTTAGGTGCATTGATTCGAACAGGCGCCAGAGTGTGGCAACTAGGGGAATTTCACTGTAACTTCATTGCAGTATTAATGTAAGTCTTACTTGTGACTAATAAATAAACTTTAACTTTCTTCATTCCTGCTCCACCATTCAATAAATTCATGGCTGATATTTTGCTTCAATTCAAGCTTACTGCGCTACCCGTGTCCCTAAATTCCCACAGCTCACAAACGTCTTCTGGGCTCTGACTTGAATAGACTCAATCCACAGCCATGTCTGTAGAGAGAAACAGAATTAACATCTCGGGTCTGTGATCTGTCATTGCCCTGAAATATTAGTCGCATTTCTTGCTCCTCAGACACTGCCAGACCCACTGAGTATTTGCAGAATTTTCAGTTAAATCATTCCCCCCATCCAGCAGGGAAACGTCAGGGAATGTGTCTGTATAACCGGATGAAAAATAAGTAGCTCAATTCCAGAATATTTGCAGTCAAATTGAATGGTGGATTTCTTTTTAAATGTTGCATTATACTCTTCCACAATTTGATTCACTGCTATTGTAATCAGATTTATTTAAAGATTACAGAGAGACTATATTAAATCTAAAAAGAGATTCAGAATGCTACAGTACAGAGAGATCTGGGTGTCCTCATACATGAATCACAAAAAATTAGCATTCAGGTAGGACAAGTAATTAGAAAGTGTTCGGGAAAATGAATAGATTTAGTAAAAGGAGGGTTAGAGCTAATACCCCTGCATTAGAGTAAAATCACATGCCAGTCAAATGCTTATACCCCGAATGAACTTTACATACCCCAAGGATCTGAGATCAGCCAGAACCCTCCAGAAAGGCAGTGGTCATTTACATCAAAGCACATAGTCTCTAGCTAGGAGCAGATAACAGTCCTGCTTTTGGGTGAAAGTTTACCAATAAACCTATGCAGACAAAATTGGAATTTTAAACAGTGTTCTGTGTACTAATTAACTGCATAAACAGTGTGTATCTGTGCCTTAGGAGAATGCTATACTAGAAGAATGTGCTGCTTTGGAGGTTTCTTTGGGGTAGTTCCCTCCATGCTTGAATCATGAATAAACAATTGTAACCTGTCCCGTGTGTCTCCTGTTACTGCAGCAAGCCTGACCAAGGATGGTCTGGTTGAATATCTAAAGAATCTGAAAGGAGAGCTCAGGACAGGAGGCGCCAGGGTAGGAGACAGCTCCATGCTGGTGGGTTAGTGGGTGTCAAAGCTGCGCAGGTAGGCCAGATCACTACCGTGTGAAATTGAGGAGGCAGAGCAGGCAGGCTACAATTGGGAAAGACAGAAGTTGACACTACGTACAGATGCAGACCCCTAGATAAGAACAGACATGCTCTCCTACCAGCAGTCAGTTCCCTTTGGCAACTTGTCTACCCAGGTCCCTTAATCCTTGCACTTTTTACTCAGTTTAAGGCACACAGATGTGTATTGTAGGCCAGCATATCCTGGACTTTCTGCAACTCACTGTTTTCTTTCTAAACCAGTTCCCTCCATGCTTGAATCATGAATAAACAATTGTAACCTGTCCCGTGTGTCTCCTGTTACTGCAGCAAGTCTGACCAAGGTTGGTCTGGTTGAATATCTAAAGAATCTGAAAGGAGAGCTCAGGACAGGAGGTGTCAGGGCAGGAGACAGCTCCATGCTGGTGGGTTAGTGGTGCTGGCAAACTGTGTCTAGTTGAAGCCAGCAAGTAGGTCAGACCCCTAAAACATACCACATGTAAACAAGTTGATAAGAGCCGTGTAGTTTCAAGATCAAATCACGCAAAGATGGGTAGGGATAGAATGCCATCAGGAAAAGAGGAAGAGCGAACCATGAACCTTGACTTAAGAGTTAAGGATTTAAGCACAAGATTTATAGCAGAACATCATCCCAAATTGTAGTTAAAAATCTAGAATCGTAGAAGCAAGGAATAACAATGACTTTGGCATATGTTACAATGCAGCTAATAGCCAGTTTGACAGAGGTGACAGGTGCAAACAATATCCCGGGAGCTATAGAAGGATGTGAAAGAGGTTACAAGTATCTCTTGATAGGTTTTCTAAAGTGGTTTAGAAAGAAAACAGTGAGTTGCAGAAAGTCCAGGATATGACTTAAACCGAGTAAAAAGTGCAAGGATTAAGGGACCTGGGTAGACAAGTTGCCAAAGGGAACTGACTGCTGGTAGGAGAGCATGTCTGTCCTGAACAATCAATTATATTGGGAAGAGGAGGCACACGATTCGAAGAATAAACTGCTGCTAAGCAATAGACTGGAACAAAATATTGATTTACAATCACAAGATATCAGACCAAGTGAGGAGTAAGAAGATGCACTGGGGACATGAGGAAGTTAATTCAGCCATAAAGTGTGGCCTCCCCTGAAGCAAATCACTCCATGTTTAGCTAAAATCAAACAACCCCAGACACAGATCAGTCAACAGCGACCAATTGAAGTTGCTGCCTCCAAAACCAGGGTAGATGACCCCGAGCCATGCTGGGATAATACATTTGAAATCAATTCCCCCTCCCCACTGCCTCTCCTGTGTAAGAAGGGAATGCCAATGTTTGAGGTTAGCCCTAACTCCTGCACCGTCATTATCCACGATCCTTACCCCAAGTATGTTTGCCCAGTTGAGAAAATACCTGACATTCGAGTGAAGTCATTGTCAAAGCAGAGTGTTGTTTGGAAGCATCATAAACACAAAGAATTAGTTTGGATAGGAAATTAAAATTCATTTAATTTAAACTGCTGTGAGCTTCTGTTTAAAATGAATTCAAACTGTGCTAGAATGCAACTACAAAGAAATATAGTTTGTTCACAAAATATGAAGTCTGGAGCTTGGCAGCAATCCAATTTGAACTTTTCAAAACACTCGAGTTTAAAAAAATTGTGAAGATTCCGACCAACAACACATTTCACAAAGTATTGTTCCAAATTTTGATTAAGTAACAAATATTGGAAATTGAAATAGGATTAAAGAAGAAAAAGGATAGACACAAGAGATGAGATTTGGGAAAAATTGAAGAAAACAGAACAAAGGAGATATTTTAAGTTACATAAAGTGACACAATTGTGTGCCAAGTTTTCTCTGCCCGCCCTTTGCCCCTTTAGGTTTTGCAGAAAGTTAATCTTTCAGCAGACTGTTGATTTTTAATAAGATCTTCACACAGCCTCTGTTTTGTAATGTAATCTATGAATCAACATATTAACTCATTGGGCTCTTGGTCAGAGGCAGAATGGGTTGTTTGTGTTTTTTTAAAAACAGCTGATGATAGTTTCCAGCTCCGAGTGGAGAATTAAAGCGCAGAATAGGAGACTTTGGGTGGAATTTTCCCGCCCAGCCTGCCACGGGAATCGTAGTGGGCAGACCATGGACCACACAAAGGTCCATTGACCACGGGCAGGATTTTCCAGCCTTGCACAGTGTGGTAAACCACTGTTATGTCTGATAACCACTGTTACGTCCTGATGACTGGACACACCCCTACCGGTGCTGCCTGAGGCTCCTCCCCTGTTCACTGGGGTATAAAGGAGGCTGCTCCTCCCCTTCGCCTCATTCTGGTCCGGTCCCTCGGTTAGAGTTTACTGTAGAGTTAGTTCCCTTTTATAGTTAATAAAAGCCTATTATTCCAGATTCCGTCTCTGGGTGTTGATAGTGCATCACACAAGCGCAGCCGGAAAATCCTGCCCTTCCCCTTTCAGAACCACCAAGCCTGCTTTTAAAACTGGAGCTGATAAATATCTGGACATAAGCTGCCATTTCAAACATTTAAAATGTAACTTACCTGATGTTTAAGAGAAGAAATAAACAAGCATAATTTGTTGATGCATGGCATCAAACAGAAATGTTTGCTTTTTGTTTTAAAGATATTGAGAATAGTTTATTGGACTGTAAAGATTCTCCAGGACTCTGAAGGTATAACTTTGTGTACTGATGAACATTCTAGTGAAAGCAAGTATAGATGGCCGCTTTCTCTTGGGAATATTTGTGTCTCTGCCTATGAACTTTTTAAGAGAACTGAATTTGATCATCTGACCACCAACTGAGACACTGGCCGGAATTTTATCAGCAAGCCCGCCCAGGGCTCGTAATATCGCACCCAATGGAGAATGCCGTTTTGCAAGCCTCGCCCGCTCCGATTTCGGGGTGGACATGCCGGTAAAATCAGGGCCATTGGCTGGAATTTTACCGCCTCGCCCGCCACGGGAATCGGAGTGAGCGAGGGGCAGACAATGGGAAGGTCCGTTGACATTGGGTGGGATTTTACGGTTTCGGGATGGGCGAGGCCATAAAGTCCTGCCATTTGGGACCATATAGGGGGAATAAGCAAAGACGTTAAGATGTAGAGCCCCTTTGACGTTTCCAGAAGGTTCCAGAAGAATTATTGAATGTCATTTTAAAGACAGTGGAATCCAGGATGATGAAATTGATGAGTAAAATACACAGCACCAGCCCTGGAGGCCTGAGAAACCTTCCATAAATGTAAAACAGGGGTTTGTGAGAACTGGCAGAGAGATGCCAACAAGCATGGCAAAAAAGAACATTGCCCGAATAGAAAGTCTGGTTTGAAAAATACACGAGAGACTCCATTCAGCAGATAGGAAAATGTGTGAAGATGACTTCCAAATGTGAGAATCCCACAGAGGATTCAAGGAATTGGAACACCGATGTGAGAGTGCAGAAGTGGCTTGTAATTTATGAACTAAGTACACAGTGCAGCTGCACTGCAGAACGGCTCCCAGACTGGCTCCGCTACTTAACAAAGAGTGTGACATGGTATGGTCAATGCGGCTTGAAGAGTAAGAAAACATTTTAAAATGATCAAGGCACTGACATACACTCCATAGAGAAACTGACCTTAAGACAATTGGAGTCAAATTAAAGTAAAAGGAATTTTGGATTGGGACAAATGAATGCTGGAGAGAAATAATACTTAAGAATTAACTAAAAAATAGATGCAGGTGAAGGGAGAGCTGGAGAATCTTAAGTTGATACAAAAGTTATCACTGCTTTTACATGCAATTATACAGCTTCAATTATATATTATCTAAAAATAAGTTGTGAGGAGTGTAAAAGGGATAGGAAGTTGGGCTAGGTCAATGTCCAAAAGGGAGACTGTTAGGTGAAATGAATAGATTTAGTAAAAGGAGGGTTGGAGCTAACATCCCTGCGTTCGAGTATAATGATGTGGAAATGCCGGAGTTGGACTGGGGTAAACACAGTAAGGAGTCTTTAACCTGGTGTTGTTAGACTCCTCACTGTGTTAGAGTATAATCACATGCTAGTCACATGCTTATACCCAGAGTGAAATTTACACACCCAACAATCTGAGATCAGCAAGAATCCTCCAGCAAGGTCTTGGTTGTTTACGTCAGTGCAGATAGTGTCCAGCTAGGAGGAGATGACAGACCTGATTTGGGTGAATTTTAACAATAAACCCAAGTAGATAAGATTGGAATTTTAAACAATGTTCTGTGTTCTGCCCAACTGTATAAATAGTGTGGACCTGTGACATAGGAGAGTTCTATCTTAGAGGAGAAAGGTACTTTGGAGGTTTATCTGGGATAGTGCCCTCAATGCTTGTCATGAACAAACAATTATAACCTGTCCCTGAGTCTCCGGTCGTTCATTCAAAGAAGTCCACCCCAACAGGAAGAGCAATGGAATGTTGGCCTTTATTGCAGAGTGGATGGAATATAAAAGTAGGGAAGGCTTTGCTAAAATTGGTGAGACCACACCGAGATTACTGTGTACAGTTTTGGTCACCTTAAAGATGCAAATGCCAGCATCGGAGAAGGTCTGAGAAAGTTCACTAGGCTGATGCCTGGGATTAAGGAGCTTTGACATTGACATTTGAGCATATATTTTGTGAGAAAGGAAGGCAGTGGCACTGTGGTATTGTTGCTGTATTGGTAATCCAGAGGCCCAGGGCAACGTTCTGGGGACCTGGGTTCAAATCCCACCATGGCAGATGGTGAAGTTTGAATTTTATAAAAATCTGGAATTTAAAGTTTACTGATGACCATGAAACTATCGTCAATTGTTGTAAAAACCATCTGGTTCACTGATGCTCTTTTGTGAAGGAAATCTGTTGCCTTTATCTGGTCTGGCCTACATGTGATTTCAGATCCGCAGCAGTGTGGTTTACTCTTAAACGCTCTCAGAGTTTGGCAATAAATGCACAGGGAAATCTAAAGCAATATGGGGTTGCCTATTCAAAGCAGAGATTAGGAGTAATTTCTTCTTTCAGTTTAGCAATCTTTGGAGGAGCATTCTCCACCCCAAGGAGCAGAGGAAGGTGGGATATATTGAATATATTAAGGCTGAGTTAGACAGATATTTAATGTACAAGGGAGCCAAGAGTTAAGGTTGGGGGTAGTGTGTGTGTGCGCGTGCGAGTGTGTGCGAGGGGGTGGGCGGGTTAGGGAGGGATGGCAGGAAAATGGAGTTGAGGCTGCAATCAAATTAGCTTGGAGCAAGGGTTTGTGGAGCCAAATGGCTTGTTACTATTTCTTATCTTCTTATGTAAGTAAATATAGCAAAAAGAAAGCTTCACTTTTTGTACCACATTTGAACTTGCTGCCTTCCTTGGATTAATAGTGTGTTTTTTCAAACAGAGCTGCCCAAACCTGTCAGCGTGATGTGTAAGTGGTGCAGAAAATTCTACTCAGGTTCATATAGGATTTACATTATGCTTTAAAAAGTTGCAAAAATAGAAAATGCAACTGGGTAAAAGAGTCAACTGACTGAAAAATTACAAAGTTCAAGCAATAAAAGAGGTGCAGGAGATATTTCAGGCTTGTCATACAGCACTGAAGGAAGAGCTGGCTGTGCCAGTTCTTTGGAAGGGCTGTGTAATTAGTTTCAATCTCCAGCTCCTACCCAGATCCCTGCATGGGTTCTTTTCCTCTTTTCAAGTACAAATCCAATTCTCCTTTGAAAGTGATTTTTGAATCTGCTGCCACCAATCTTGCAGGCAACGCATCCCAGGACGTAAAAACTCAAAGTTAAAAGGAAAACTTCTCATTTTCCTTTGGCTTTTTAAAACCTGCTTCCTGACAATCCTACCAATGGAAACAGTTCCATCAAAACTCTTCGTGATTCTGAATATCTTTAAAGTTTAAAGCTCAACAACAATTTCATGAAGGAAGGGCAGAGTTGATGGTTTCTGTTCTCGAGTGTCTCACCAATGCCTTGTAAAATTTTAGCAAAGACTCCCCTACTTTTATATTCCGTCCACTCTGTAATAAAGGCCAACATTCCATTGCTCTTCCTGTTGTGGTGGACTTCTTCGAACGAACCACAGGAGACTCAGGGACAGGTTATAATTGTTTGTTCATGACAAGCATTGAGGGCACTATCCCAGATAAACCTCCAAAGTAACCCTGCCAGGCATCTGTGTAATTATGGTAATTAGGGCTAAGAATGACTCTGCAATCAGTTTCCTGAACACTTTCAAATGGCTTTATGTTGATGTTTTGTGTTTGTGCTTGACTACATGGGTGCCCCATGTTTCACTAAAGGCCGAAGAAAAGACATGAAAATGATTCCGAGCTCATCATTTGAGAGGGAGTGCTATTTCAGCTCTGAAGTATGTGCAAACGGCTATAAGCTTGTTTAACAGTAGATTTGACAGGTACGTCCCATTTTAGATCCTCTTGGATAAATATACCTCACAGTTCAATGTTGTTGCAGGTGGTAACATCATTAATGGGAGAATAGTAGTTTGTTTCAAGCAAAGTGGCTGTCAAGAAGCATGCGTTTATTCGGGTTCAGGCACATTCCAAACCAATTGTGAAGTTGTTCAAGGAAGGCTGGCAAGCGAGATTCGGAGTGAGTGCTGCACTTTTCAATGAATGTCAGCTCATCAACACACCAGTAACCAATGCCAATGTCAACTTCTCTGAGGCTGACATCATTGATCACAGCAAGGAGCACTTTTCTGCATCAGACTTCATTTGCCGTGTGCTTTCGCACTAGAGGCAGGGTGGAACACCTTGGAGAGAGGGGCCTTCAATGGGTCCAGGATGTCAAAGAGCAGGCACTCTTGCTGGGACCCGGCTATGAGGTTCTCCAGGATTCACCTGGCAGCCTGGACATTTGGCCTGGGCCTCCCCTACCATAGGAAAAATACTAGCAGTTGTGGGAGAAAGCCCTGAACTGGCCATTAATTGTCCACTTAAAGGCCTCATTTAGCCCTTGGATGAGTGGGCAGGCCTCTCCTGCCACTGTTAAACATGAGGGTGGGAACAGGCAAGTTGCATGGCATTCAATTTTACATCTCCCTGCTTGTCATCCCATCCCCAGCATAACATTCAACCCATAAGTACATTACAGAACTGAAGGAATGCTGTCAGTGGTGCCATCTTTTGTCTAATGTGTTACACTTGGGCGCTATCTTTCATATCATATTAAAGTGAGGCCCTGTCAATTCAGAGAGGTAGAAAAGATTGCATGGCACTGTTGGAAAATAAGTAGGGGGTCTTATCACTATCATCACCATCAGAAAGCAAATCACCAGGTTATGCAACTCAGAGGCAAATAACAGACTCCCAAAGACAACTAGTGTAATAATAGTGATTGCTCTTATTGAGGATATAAGAAATAGGAACAAGAGTGAGCCATACAACATCAAGTCTGCTCTGCCATTCAATAAGATAATCATTCATCGACCACCTCAACTCCATTTTCCAACCATATCTCCATATCGCTTCATTTCCATTTCTAAAAATTATCAATCTTAGTCTGGAATATACTCAAACACTTAGCACCCACTGCCCTCTGGAATAGTGAATTACAATCCTCTGAGTGAAGACATTTCTCCTCCTGTCAGTCCCTTAAATATGCCCCTTATCATGAGACCCTGATTCCCAGTTCCAGAGATTTTTGAAATAATTTTCAAAATGCCTTATTAATTGTGGTACAATTGGACATGTGATGAGGCCTTATATAAAATTGAGCTCTTTCCTCTCTATTTTCAGTCACTCATTTTAAACAGCAAGGCTACAATTTTACCCACACGAGTGAACTCCTACTGTCAGTTAAATTTGTGAAAAAAATCGGAGGTTTTTTTCAAAACAGGAAGTAGGCCCAGCAGCAGCCTGGGAAGGTGTTGGAGGCTTTAAAAGTAGGCCGCACGTTTGAGCGGGCAGCGTCGTTAGCGGGCAGCGGAGTGAGCAGGGGGCAGAGTGAGAGCTGAAGGGCTTTGGCTCAAAACGGGCTTTGGCGAGAACAGGCAGAGGCGAAAGTAGGTTTTTCTTTTTCAGAAAGTTTATTCCTGTTTTTCCCCAGAGTAATAAAAATTGCCAGGCAAGATGTTGGAATGCTCCTCTTGCAGGATGTGGGAGATTAGGGAGACCTCCGGTATCCCTGACGACAGCACCTGCAAAAGATGCATTCAGCTGCAGCTGCTAGCAAAGCGTGTTAGGGAACTGGAGAAAGAGCTTGATGACCTCCATCTAATTCGGGAGAATGAGACGTATATAGACAGTAGCTTTAGGGAGATAGTTACACCTAAGCAGCAGAGCACAGGAAATTGGGTTACTGTAAGGAGAGGAAATGGCAGTGTGAAAGGACAGGCAGAGCAGGGTTCCCCTGTGGCCATACCCCTCCACAACAGGTATACTGAATTGGATACTGTTGTGGGAGATGCTTTACCTGGGACAAGCTGCGACAGCCGGAACTCTGATACTGAGTCTGGTTCTACAGCGCAAAAGGGTGGGATGAAGAAGAGGAGAGCAGTAATGATAGGGGACTCAATGGTCAGAGGTACGGACAGGAGGTTCTGTGGTCGGGACAGAGACTCCCGCATGGTTTGTTGCCTCCCAGGTGCCAAGGTCAGCGATGTCTCTGATCGCGTGCACAGCGTTCTAAAGTGGGAAGGTGATCAGCCAAATGTCGTGGTACACGTCGGTACAAATGACGTGGGAAGGAAGAGTGAGGAGGTCCTAAAGAGTGAGTACAAAGAGCTTGGAAGGAAGTTAAAAAGCAGGACCCCGAGGGTAGTAATCTCAGGATTGCTACCTGAGCCACATGCCAGTGAGGGCAGGAGTAGGATGCTTGGGCGGATAAACACGTGGCTGAGGAACTGGTGCAGGGGGCAGGGTTTCCAATTCTTGGATCATTGGGACCTCTTCTGGGGCAGGACCAATATACTTGCAGGGGGATTTGCTAGTGTTATTGGGGAGCGTTTAAACTAGATTTGCAGGGGGGTGGGAACCAGAGTGCCAGAGCAGATAGTGGAGCAGGGGTAAAAAGACAGGTTAGTTCAAGCAAAATCACAAATGGAAGGGTAGAGTGTGGTGGAAATAATCTTTTGAGGTGTGTCTATTTCAATGCCAGGAGTATTGTGGGGAAGGCAGGTGAGCTGAAGGCATGGATAGACACATGGAAATATGACATTATAGCCATTAGTGAAACCTGGCTACAGGAGGGGCAGGACTGGCAGCTCAATGTTCCAGGGTTCCAATGTTTCAGGCGGGATAGAGGCAGAGGGATAAAAGGTGGGGGGGTGGCATTGTTGGTCAGGGAAAATGTTACAGCAGTACTCCGGCAGGATAGATTAGGGAGCTTGTCTACAGAGGCCCTATGGGTGGAGCTGAGAAACAGGAAAGGTATGACCACATTAATGGGCTTGTATTATAGACCACCCAATAGTCAGCGAGAATTGGAGGAGCAAATCAGCGGAGAGATAGCTGACAACTGCAAGAAACACAAAGTTGTGATAGTAGGGGATTTTAATTTTCCACATATAGATTGGGACTCGCATACTGTTAAAGGTTTAGACGGGGTAGAGTTTGTAAAATGTGTTCAGGAGAATTTTCTACATCAGTATATAGAGGTGCCAACTAGAGAGGATGCGATATTGGATCTCCTATTGGGAAATGAGTTAGGGCAGGTGATGGATGTGAGTGTGAGGGAACACTTTGGATCCAGTGATGATAATGCCATTAGTTTCAACCTGATCATAGATAAGGATAGATCTAGTCCTCGGGTTGAAGTTCTGAACTGGAAAAAGGCCAAATTTGATGAAATGAGAAGGGATCTGGGAAGTGTGGATTGGCACAGGCTGTTCTCTGGTAAGGATATAAATGGAAAGTGGGAGGCCTTCAAAGGAGAAATTTTGAGAGTGCAGAGTTTGTATGTTCCTGTCAGGATTAAAGGCAAAGTAAATCGGAATAAGGAACCTTGGTTCTCGAGGGAGATTGTAACACTAAGAGGAAGAGAGAGTTGTATGAAATGTACAGGCAGCAAGGAACGGATCAGATGCTTGAGGAGTATAAAAAGTGTAAGAAGCTACTTAAGAGGGAAATCAGGAGGGCTAAAAGAAGACATGAGGTTGCTTTGGCAGACAGAGTGAAGGAAAATCCAAAGAGCTTCTATAGGTATGTTAGGAGCAAAAGGATAGTGAGGGATAAAATTGGTCCTCTTGAAGACCAGAGTGGTAGACTGTGTATGGAACCAAAAGAGATGGGGGAGATACTAAATGGTTTTTTTGCATCCGTATTTACTGAGGAAACGGGCATGGAGTCTACGGAAATAGGGCAAACAGGTAGGGAGGTCATGGAACCTTTGCAGATTAAAGGGGAGGAGGTGCTCGCTGTCTTGAGGCAAATCAGAGTGGATAAATCCCCAGGACTGGACAGGGTATTCCCACGGACCTTGTGGGAAGCAAGTGTTGAACTTGCAGGGGCCCTGGCAGACATATTTAAAATGTCAGTATTCACGGGGGAGGTGCCGGATGATTGGAGGGTGGCTCATGTTGTTCTGTTGTTTAAAAAAGGTTCCAAAAGAAATCCGGGAAATTATAGGCCAGTAAGTTTGACGTCGGTGGTGGGCAAGTTATTGGAAGGTGTGATAAGGGATAGGATCTACAAATATTTGGATAGACAGAGACTTATTAGGGAGAGTCAACATGACTTTGTGCGTGGTAGGTCATGTTTGACCAATCTATTAGAGTTTTTCGAGGAGGTTACCAGGAAAGTGGATGAAGGGAAGGCGGTGGATGTTGTCTACCTGGATTTCAGCAAGGCCTTTGACAAGGTCCCTCATGGGAGGTTAGTTAGGAAGGTTCAGTCGCGAGGTATACATGGGGAGGTAGTAAATTGGATTAGACACTGGCTCAATGGAAGAAGCCAGAGAGTGGTTGTGGAGGATTGCTTCTCAGAGTGGAGGCCTGTGACTAGTGGTGTGCCACAGGGATCGGTGTTGGGTCCATTGTTGTTTGTCATCTATATCAATGACCTGGATGATAATGTGGTAAATTGGATCAGCAAGTTTGCTGATGATACAAAGATTGGAGGTGTAGTGGACAGTGAGGAAGGTTTTCAAAGCTTGCAGAGGGATTTGGACCAACTAGAAAAATGGGCTGAAAAATGGCAAATGGAATTTAACGCAAACAAGTGTGAGATATTGCACATTGGAAGGACAAACCAAAGTAGAACGTACAGGGTAAATGGTAGGACTCTGAAGAGTGCAGTTGAACAGAGGGATCTGGGAATACAGGTACAAAATTCCCTAAAAGTGACGTCACAGGTGGATAGGGTCGTAAAGAGTGCCTTTTGTACATTGGCCTTTATAAATCGGAGTATCAAGTATAAAAGTTGGAGTGTTATGGTAAGGTTATATAAGGCATTGGTGAGGCCGAATTTGGAGTATTGTGTACAGTTTTGGTCACCTAGTTACAGGAAGGATGTAAATAAGGTTGAAAGAGTGCAGAGAAGGTTCACAAGGATGTTGCCGGGACTTGAGAAGCTGAGTTACAGAGAGAGATTGAATAGGTTGGGACTTTATTCCCTGGAGCGTAGAAGATTGAGGGGAGATTTGATAGAGGTGTATAAGATTTTGATGGGTATAGATAGAGTGAATGCAAGCAGGCTTTTTCCGCTGAGGCTAGGGGAGAAAAAAACCAGAGGGCATGGGTTAAGGGTGAAAGGAGAAAAGTTTAAAGGGAATATTAGGGGGGGCTTCTTCACGCAGAGAGTGGTGGGAGTGTGGAATGAGCTGCCGGATAAAGTGGTAAATGCGGGGACACTTTTAACATTTAAGAAAAACTTGGACAGGTTCATGGATGAGAGGGGTGTGGAGGGATATAGTCCAAGTGCAGGTCAGTGGGACTAGGCAAAAAATGGTTCGGCACAGACAAGTAGGGCCAAAAGGCCTGTTTCTGAGCTGTAATTTTCTATGGGGTTCTATGGTTCTATGTCAGAACCGAGGGACTGAAATTGGAACCTGAGAAAGCGGTAGGACCCCAGGGGTGCTTTTACTGCAACTGCCCACTGCCAGGACGGCTGTTCAATTAATGATAATGGCCTGCATCTCAGAGCTGCCGGCCCAATCAGATGGCCTCCAGTTTGGCAGCCTCAGCAGCACCACCAATAGAGGTGGCCAGTGTTGAGGTTGCAGGAGAAGGAGCTTCCATGTTAAGGGTGGGTAAGGATTTTATTTAATATGCCAGGCAGGCACAAGTAAACAGAGGCGAACTCACCAGCGTTGGAGCTGTGGGGCTATCCATTGCCACTGGGGACTTGTCCGAGCGTCCCTGAGCATCTATAAAGCAGGCCCTCCCTGTCCAAGAAGCTGCTGGAAGGCTGCCACAGTTTACCTGGCACTCTTCCTATGCAACAGCAGCCCATCCCAACACTAAGAAAATGAGGATAAGGGTGTAATGTTGCTGTTAATTGGCCACTTAATTGAAATAATTGGCCACCCACCTTAAGTTGGAGGGTGGCCACAGCACTACCATTCCCACTTCTAGCAGCAGCGCACGACAGCAGGAAGATATTGGGCTTCCCTCTCGATGCCTCCGCCAGCAGTTTTCAGCATCCCACGACCCAACCTGTCTCCAGGCAGCTGGTAATTTTCAGCTCAAGGTTTCTTTTCATTTCCCAATCGGTTTTTCTCATTCCCTGCCGTACACAAACTCACAAACAATACCCAAGGAGGGTAAACAGTAATATGTAATATATATAAGTGGTTTTATATATAAAGCATCACGATCAGATAGCAGTGAAAGGTTGCCATACATACTCTATGTGACCTCAAATCGTACACTAATTGCTATTCACTGAACTCGACACATTGATTTTACCATAGCAACAGGAACATTTTCCTTCTATTTAATGAAATCCAATTGAAATGTCACACTGAAAGGCACTGCAGTTGCATCTGCTTCATCGCTTTGAGGCAGACCTAAGGATTCTGCATACTAACCACAACGTTACTGGCGCTGTAACCATTCTATGATTTCAGCTGGAAGATCATAAAATTTCATCTTTTTCTATTTACCGGCATAAAGAGGTAAATATCCATAATTTGTAGAATAGATATTTCATTGTTGGATATTTCATTTCTCAGAAAAATGAGCCCTTGTGAATCCATTTGTGTTTACACTAAAAGCTCTGTTGATAATGGATCTGTAGATCTCTATAATTATAACTGCTGTAAATCACTGTTTTTACATTCCCCTTCGACAAATGAGCATGTAGCACAAATTGCTCTTCAACAAATGGGCTCTTGTGGAGGAGGGTGTTCATTGGAATTGTACCAGTGAGAGCATCTGCTGCTAACTCCATCTTTCAATTCTGATGAAGAGGACACATCCAGATGTCAACATCTATCTTTTCTTTGTACAGAGGCTGACTGACCTGCCCTGTATTCATTGCATTTGCTGTTTTAATTGGAGATTTCCAGCATTTGCTGGTTTTCCCTCTTAGCTAAGCTTCCAGCTGTTCTCCTAAACTTCTCCTTCATTATTGCAACTTGGTAAATATACAAGAATGTTTGAAGTCAGCGTGCTGGAGGCATTTGATGGGTGAAAGTTAGATGACATGAACCTGAATGGGAATGGGGGAGGTGTTACGACAACCACGAAGGATCATCGAGCCTGGTTCCTTTACCAACAGTGAATGAATATTTCTCATCAGTATTTACTGTTGAGAAAGGCATGGATGTTAGGGAACTTGGGGAAATAAATAGCGATGTCTTGAAGAGTCTACATATTACAGAGAAGGAGGTGCTGGAAGTCTTAAAGCGCATCAAGGTAGATAAATCCCCGGGACCTGATGAAGTGTATCCCAGGATGTTGTGGGAGGCTAGGGAGGAAATTGCGGGTTCCCTAGCAGAGATATTTGAATCATCGACAGCCCCAGGTGAGGTGCCTGAAGACTGGAGGATGGTAAATGTTGTACCTTTGTTTAAGAAGGGCTGCATGGAAAAGCCTGGGAACTATAGGTCGGTGAACCTAGCGTCAGTAGTGGGTAGATTTGTTTGGATTTGATTTATTATTGTCACATGTATTAGTATACAGTGAAAAGTATTGTTTCTTGCGCGCTATACAGACAAGGCATACTGTTCATAGAAGAGGAAAGGAGAGAGTGCAGAATGTAGTGTTACAGTCATAGTTAAGTTGTAGAGAAAGATCAACTTAGTGCAAGGTGGGTCCATTCAAAAGTCTGATGGCAGCTGGGAAACAGTTGAGTCAGTTGGTACACGACCTCAGACTTTTGTTTCTTTTCCTGATGGAAGAAGGTGGGAGAGTAAGTCCTGGGGTGCGAGAGGTCTTTGATTATGCTGGCTGCTTTTCTGAGCCAGCGGGAAGTGTAGACAGAGTCAATGGATGGGAGGCTGGTTTGCGTGATGGACTGGGCTACATTCATGACCCTTTGTAGTTTCTTGTGGTCTTGGGCAGAGCAGAAGCTATACCAAGCTGTGATACAAGCAGAAAGACTGCTTGTTAGGTTGTTAGAAGGTATTCTGAGAGATAGGATCTACAGGCATTTAGAGAGGCAAGGACTGATACGGACATTCAGCATGTCTTTGTGAGTGGAAAATCATGTCTAACGAATCAAGTTTTTTGAAGGGGTAACCAAGAAGGTAGATGAGGGCAGTGCAGTCGACTTTGTCTACATTGATTTTAGCAAGGCCTTTGACAGGGTACCGCATGGTAGGTTGTTGCATAAGGTTAAATCTCACGGGATCCAGGGTGAGGTATAAGATGAGTATAGAGGGATATGGGCCAAACATGGTCAATTACGACGAGGTTTGTTTTTTATTCATTCGTGGGACATGGGCGTCGCTGGCTGGCCAGCATTTATTGCCCATCTCTAGTTGCCCTTGAGAAGGTGGTGGTGAGTCGCCTTCTTGAATCGCTGCAGCCCATGTTCTGTGGGTTGACCCACAACGCTGTTAGGAAGGGAATTGCTGGATTTTGACCCAGCGACTGCGAGGGAATGGTGATATATTTCCAAGTCAGGATGGTGAGTGGGTTGGAGGGGAACTTGCAGGTGGTGGTGTTCCCATTTATCTGTTGTCCTTGTCCTTTGAGATAGAAGTGGTCGTGGATTTGGAAAATGCTGTCTAAGGATCTTTGATGAATTGCTGCAGTGCATCTTATGGATAGTACACACTGCTGCGACTGAACGTCGGTGGTGGAGGGAGTGGATGTTTGTGGATGTGGTGCCAATCAAGGGCTGTCACTTTCACCTCATCTCAAGAATTCAGCTCTTTCATTCACGTTTGAACCAAGGCTACAATGAGGTCAGGAGCTGAGTGACCCCAGCGGAACCCAAACTGGGCGCCACTGAACAGGTTGTTGCTTAAATGGTAAAAACTGAGCAGCATGGACAAGTTGGGCCAAAGGGCAAGTTTCCATGCTGTAAACCTCTATGACTCTATGGTATATAGTCTCAGGAATTAAAGATGTAGCAGCACCACTCTGAGTAGAAGAGGTTGTGATGACTTTGAACTTTTTGGAGACATTACCAGTGTCAGCAAGACAGATTAAAGCTTGGATCTAAAAAGACTCAATCTTAGGTAAAATTAGGCACATGATCTTACACGATGGATTCCAAGGACAATCCTCTGAAGAAATGAAACCTTACCTCATTAAGAAATCTGAACTTAGTGTCCAAGATCATTCTTTGGAGGCCCAGAGTAATTGTTCCAGCCCCAGGATGATGTTCAATATAAACGGAAAACATAATAGCCACCTGGGAGTATCAGAAATGAAAATGCTGGCCAGGAGTTGCATCTGGTGGCCCAGTCCTGGCTCTGACATCACCGATGAAAAGCAATGTGACCTGTGCCAGGGAAATCTAAAAACCCCACTCTCAGCCTCCCGGCACCCATGGGAACGGCCTGGCAGATCATGGCTGCGTGTGCATGTGGACTCTGTGGGCCTCTTTATGGGTTCCATGTTTTTAATCATGGTGGACCCAAACTCCAAGTGGGTGGAGTTGAACCACATGGTCTCCACGACTACTCAGGCTACAATCGAAAATTTACAACAGAATACCAGAAGTCCTGGCTTCCGAATATGGCACGGCCTTTACTAGCGGTGATTTCCAGAACTTCATGCTCTCCAATGTTATCCAACACATCCGGACTGCACCTTACCACTCATCGTCAAATAAACTGGCAAACCTTTAGTGTTGAGGACCACACGAGGAACTCTTCATTGCATTCGTGGACTTGACCAAAACATTTGACTCTATAAATCATAAGGCTCTGTAGACTTACTGTGAAGATTTGGATGTCCAAGCAACTTCATCACAATCCTGCAACTCATTCACATGACTGCTACTGACTTTGTGTTCTGAAATAGGCACCTTCCAAACCAGGGCCAGGATCAAGCAAGGCTTGTTTGACAGCCCCCGATACAAATTACAATCTACACAACAGCGGCTGTTCATTTCAAAGGTGAGCTTCTTAGTGCTGATTAAATACTACCTGGATGTAAAGCTCTTTGACCTCAGTCACCTCCATGCCAAATCTAAAACTGGTCATCATACACAATATGATTTACTGTTTTTGGAAGACTGCAATGTTTTTATCCAATCTGAAACAGATTTTAAGCCACTCTTGATTTCTTCAATTCTGCATACAAGAGACTTGAACTGAACCTTAATGTTGCGCAAAGAAAACTCAGATCAACCCACTCCATCAAATATTCCACTTCCCATACATGTTGAAAGAGAGATTCTGGAATATGTTGAGCAATTCCCATGCCTTGGCAGACACCTCTTTCAAAGGCCACCATTGATGAGGAGTTCCAACATCAGATCAGCAGCTCCAGCTCAGCCTTCCACAAGCAGTGAGTTTTTGACAACAAAGACCTTCACAAGTCAACAAAGGTCCTCGTATATAGAACAGTTTCCTCATCTCATTCCTGATCTGCAGTGATACCTGGACTGTGTAACAAGAATATAAGAATTTTCAAGAAATCCAACAGCAATGAGTTTGCAAACCCCAAGATTCAATGGGAGAAACCTTGACCAATTCAAGTATCCTTCTTTATTTTTGATTTGATTTATTGTCACGTGTTGGGATACAGTGAAAAGTATTGTTTCTTGCGTGCTATACAGACACAGCATACAATTCATAGAGTACACAGGGGAGAAGGGAAGGAGAGGGTGTAGATTTTAATGTTACAGTAATAGCTATGGTGTAGCGAAAGATCATATATGATAGATCCATTCAAAAGCCTGATGGCAGCAGGGAAGAAGCTGTTCTTGAGTCGCTTGGTACGTGACCTCAGACTTTTGTATCTTTTTCTCGATGGGAAAAGGTGGAAGAGAGAATGTCCGGGCTGCGTGGGGTCCTTAATTATGCTGGCTGCTTTTCCGAGGCAGCGGGAAGTGTAGACAGAGTCAATGGATGGGAGGCTGGTTTGCGTGATGGACTGGGCTTCATTCACAACCCATTGTAGTTTCTTGCAGTCTTGGGCAGAGCAGGAGCCATATCAAGCTGTGATACAACCAGAAAGAATGCTATCTATGCTGCATCTGTAAAAATTGGAGACAGTCGTAGTGGACGTGCTGAGTTATTTCCACGCCTCCTGAGAAAGTAGAGGCATTGGTGGACTTTCTTAAATATAACGTCAGTGTGGAGGGAGCAGGACAGATTGTTGGTGATCTGGGCACCTAAAAATTTGAAACTCTCGACCATTTCCATTTCATCACCATTGACGTAAACAGGGACATGACCTCCATTATGCTTCCGGAAGTCAATGACTATCTCTTCCATTTTACTGACATTGAGGGAGAGATTATCATCGTTGCACCATTTCACTAGATTCTCTCTCTCTCTCTCTCTCTCCTGTACTCCACAAGCATTCAGGCAAAACACCTGCAAAGTAAACTTTGATGGACTGAGCATTGTGGCCAGATGGGTGAAAAGCATCTCCCTCACCAGGATTTGCTTTCCCAACTCTGAAATGGCCAGTGTTCTAGGGCAGGACAAAGAAAACACTTCAAAGACATTGTAGTGCTCCTTGAAGCACGACAGCATTGACATTAATGATTGGGAGGACTTGGCTACTAATTGCTCATAATGTGACAACTGTCCATCAAGCTACATCATGCTTCAAGTCACAACATCTTAATGATGAGACAAAGTGTGGTGGCGGTAGAGACAGAAAGTAAAGGAAATAAATTCTGTAGTCTGGATCCCACTATCTCACTACACATCCGTAAGTAGAAAGTAGTTTCTGATTTGACTTTCTCCTTTACATTTTTACCCAAACCTTCAGGCTAGGGGTGATCCAATCCTCTACAAATAATCCCGCAGCAAACTCAAGGTAAGGTAAAATAAGGTAAAGGTTTAATTTACACACACAAAAATCACAGGAAGTGGTCATACAACATCCGTCCCTTTTTGCATTCAGACATTAAATGAGGGATAAGGGAAAGAAAGTGTTTCAGAGCAAAGACCATAATAAAAATAAGAGCTGTGATTTCACTTGAGTCCAGTAAGTCAATGTTCAATGAAGGTTTCTTCAAGTGGTTTTGGAATCCCAGTTTTGGAATTTAGGATCCCTGTTTGCACAGATTTAAATATCATTATCAGGACTTTATGCATGACAATCCCAACCACCCCGCACCCCGCCGAATTTTCCATTCACCTATGCAATGCCAGAGGGAGTTCCATGGTGGTGAGAGGCTGCATTGGGGGGCATCCATTTCTGATGGTGGAGGGCTGTGTTATGGGGATGGCTTTGTCATGGTGGGTGCAGAGATCCATGGGGAAATACCAGGGGGAGGGGGGAAGAGATTCCGTGGGGGACTTGTCTGCATAGTGTAGGGGTGGTGTTTTGTATGTTTTAAATCGGTTTAAAAAGCTGTGTTGCTGGTCAGAATTCCTCATCGTGATCCTAGGAGCTGAGCTGCAGGTAGAGTTATTGAAGATGGAGCTAAGTATTCTTGTATCCTGGGAATTAGTTCGCCCTGTAGGCAAAATGCAGGATTCTTTCTGGAAGTCGGAGCTGGAGAGAGTTAGCAGGCTGTTAACCTGGAGTCCGGATGTCTCTTTGGAGGTTAAACTGCAGCTAAAGATACATTTCAAAAGCTGTATAATTAATGGAATTCAAACAGCTCAAGTCTTAGTCATGTGACGGGGTGGTTTCGGGGTCATGTTAAAACAGTCTTGTTAAAACACACGGTGGCGGGTGGCGGAGGAGATTTTCTGCTTCTGTTTTCAGAAGGGCAGGAATGACGGAAGGGGTGGTAAATCCCGTGGGAGTCCCAAACTGTTAAGACTTCTGAAATGATTCCAGCACTTTACTGATGGCTGATGTCAGGCTAATGTAGCTCTCTGCTCTCTCTATTATGGAATAGCAGTGTTACATTATCTGCCAGGCCTGTTCCAGAATCTAAGGACTTTTGGAAAATCATAGCCCCCATTACCTCAGCAGTTACCTCAATTGGAATCCTAGGATGGAAAGAATCAGATTGTGACACATTTTAATCTCTTTAGTTTCTCCAGTGCTTTTTCTCTGCTGACACTAATTGTCCTAACTTCCTCATTCTTATTAACTGTTGTGTTATCCTCTAGGTAACTTAAATTTTCTACCCCGAAGACAGTCACAAAATATTTGTTCAATGTATCTCCATTTCCTTATTTCCCCTGTCTCTGCCTCGAAAGGGGTCAATGTTCATTTTAGTTAATCTCTTCCCTTTTATATACTTATAAAATCATTTGCAATGTGTTTTATATTCTTGGCTAGTTTAAACTCATTCTGCCTTTTCCCTTATCATCCTTTTAGTAGCTCTTTGCTATTCCTAAAACACTCACAATCCTCAGACTTATTATTCTTTGCAACAATAACCTCTTCTTTTAAATCAATACTATCCTTAATCTCCTTAGACAACCCTGGATGGATCTTTCTCGCTGAAGTTTTACTTTACAATGGAATGTATTTTTCTAGAACATTTTATACTGTTTCTTTAAAAGTTTCCCAATATTTATTTACCACCATACCTTAATTTATTTACCCAATAAGCTTAGAACATAGAACATAGAAAAGCTACAGCACAAACAGGCCCTTCGGCCCACAAGTTGCACCGAACAATTTCCTTACCTTCCAGGCTCATCTATAACCCTCTATCTTACTAACCTCCATGAACCTATCCAAAAGTCTCTTAAAGGACTCAATCGAATCTGCTTCCACCACCACTGCCGGCAGCCGATTTCATGCACCCACCACCCTCTGAGTGAAAAACTTACCCCTAACATCTCCTCTATACCTACTCCCCAGCACCCTAAACCTGTGGCCTCTCATGACAACCATTTCAGCCCTGGGTAAAAGACTCTGAGAATCCACTCTATCAATACCCCTCAACATCTTATACACCTCTATCAGGTCACCTCTCATCCTTCGCCTCTCCAAGGAGAATAGACCTAGCTCTCTCAACCTATCCTCATAAGGCATACCACTTAATCCCGGCAACATCCTCGTAAATCTCCTCTGCACCCGTTCCATGGCTTCCACATCCTTTCTGTAATGGGGCGACCAGAACTGGGCACAGTACTCCAGGTGGGGTCTGACCAGGGTCCTATACAGCTCTATTGATGAAGGCCAGTATTCCATACGCCTTCTTAACCACAGCCTCTACCTGCAACGCCGCTTTGAGTGTCCTATGAACCCGGACCCCAAGATCCCTCTGTTCTTCCACACTGTCAAGCGTCTTACCCTTAATATTATATTCTTCCATCCTATTCGACCTGCCAAAATGAACCACCACACACTTATCTGGGTTGAAATCCATCTGCCACTTCTCCGCCCAGTCTTGCATCTTATCTATGTCTCGTTGCAACTGCTGACATCCCTTTACACTATCCACAACACCTCCAACCTTTGTGTCATCAGCAAATTTACCAACCCATCCTTCCACTTCCTCATCCAGGTCATTTATAAAAATCACAAAGAGCAAGGGTCCCAGAACAGATCCCTGGGGCACCCCACTGGTGACCGACCTCCACTCTGAAAAAGACCCATCTACAACCACTCTTTGCTTTCTGCGGGCAAGCCAGTTCTGAATCCACAAAGTAATGTCCCCTTGTATCCCATGCCCCTTCACTTTCTCCATAAGCCTTGCATGGGGCACCTTATCAAACGCCTTACTGAAATCCATATAAACCACATCTACCGCTCTTCCCCCGTCTAAGTGTCTAGTCACATCTTCAAAAAACTCAATCAGACTCATAAGGCATGATCTGCCTCGGACAAAGCCGTGCTGCCTACTTCTGATCATACTATTCCTTTCCAAATGTTCATAAATCCTGCCTCTCAGGATCTTCTCCATCAACTTATCTACCACTGAGGTTAGACTCACCGGTCTATAATTTCCTGGGCTATCTCTTCTCCCTTTCTTGAATAATGGAACCACATCCGCCATCCTCCAATCCTCCAGAACCTCTCCCGTCTCCATTGACGACGCAAAGATCATCGCCAGAGGATCAGCAATCTCTTCCCTCGCCTCCCACAGTAACCTGGGGTACATACCAGCCGGTCCCGGCAACTTATCTAACTTGATGCTTTTCAACAGCTCCAACACATCCTCTTTCCTAATGCCCACATGCTCAATCTTCTCAGTCCACTGCAAGTCTGCACTGCAATTACCAAGATCCTTTTCCACTGTGAATACTGAAGCAAAGTATTCATTGAGTACCTCTGCTATTTCAACCGGTTCAATACAGACTTTCCCACCGTCACATTTGATAGGTCCTACTCCTTCACATCTTATGCTCTTGCTCTTCACATACTTGTAGAATGCCTTGGGGTTTTCCTTTATCCTGTCTGCCAAGGCCTTCTCATGTCCCTTCCTGGCTCTTCTAATTTCCCTCTTTAGTTCCTTCCTACTAGTCATATACTCTTCTAGATTTCTAACATTACCTAGCTCCCTGAACCTTTTGTAGGCTTTTCTTTTCTTCCTGACTAAATCCGTTACAGCTTTCGTGCACCACGGTTCCTGTAACCTATCATAACTCCCCTGTCGCACCGGAACATTGCCGTGCAGAGCTCCAGACAAGTTTTCCTTGAAAATTTGCCACATTTCTTCCGTACATTTCCCTGAGAAAACCTCCTTCCAATTTATGCCTCTAATTTCCTGCCTAATAGCATCATAGTTGCCCTTACTCCAGATAAACACTTTCCTAGCTCGGCTGATCCTATCTCTCTCCAATGCTAGTGTAAAGGAGATAGAGTTATGATCACTATCCCCAAAATGCTCTCCCACTGATAGATCTGACACCTGCCCAGGTTCATTCCCTAATATCAAATCAAGCACAGCCTCTCCTCTTGTAGGTTTATCCACATACTGTGTCAGGAAGCTCTCCTGAACACACCTAACAAACTCCTCTCCATCTAAACCCAATACCCTAGGGATATTTCAATCGATATTTGGGAAATTAAAATCTCCCATCACGACCACTCTGTTATTATCACATCTCTCCAGAATCTGCTTCCCAATCTGCTCCTCCACATCTCTGCTACTACTGGGCGGCCTATAGAAAACACCCAGTAAAGTTACCGACCCCTTCCTGTTCCTAACCTCCACCCACAGAAATTCCGTAGACAATCCTTCCGTGGCATCCAGCTTTTCTACAGCCGTGACACTATCCCTGATCAACAGTGCCACTCCCCCACCTCTTTTGCCTCCTTCCCTGTCCCTCCTGAAACATCTGAAACCCGGCACTTGAAGTATCCAGTCCTGTCCCTGAGATAACCAAGTCTCTGTAATGGCCACCACATCACACTTCCAAGCAGCGATCCACGCTCGAAGCTCATCCATTTTGTTCACTATACTCCTTGCGTTAAAATAAACACACCTCAACCCTTCGGTCTGAGAGCTTCCCTTCCCCTTCACCTGCCTATCCTCCCTCTCACACTGCCGACCAGCCCCTCTTATTTTTACTCTAACCTCCTCTCTCCCAGTCACCACATTTTGATTCCCACCCCCCAACCATTCTAGTTTAAACCATCCCCAGTAACCTTAGCAAACCTTCCCGCCAGAATATTGGTCCCCCTGGGATTTAAGTGAAACCCGTCCTTTTTGTACAGGTCGCACCTGCCCCTAAAGAGGTCCCAATGATCCAGGAACTTGAATCCCTGCCCCCTGCTCCAATCCCTCAGCCACTCATTCATCCTCCACCTTATTCCGTTCCTTCCCTCACTGTCTCGTGGCACAGGCAGCAATCCTGAGATTACTACCTTAGCGTTCCTTTTACTTAACTCCCTACCTAACTCCCGATATTCTCTTTTCATAACCCCTTCCCCTTTCCTGCCTACGTCGGCAGTACCAGTATGCACCACGACCTCTGGCTCCTCTCCCTCCCACTTAAGGATTTCTTGGACCCTGTCGGAAACATCCCTGATCCCGGCTCCAGGGAGGCAAACCACCATCCGCGTTTCTCGACTTCTTCCACAGAAACGCCTGTCTGACCCCCTCACTGTGGAGTCCCCGATCACCACTGCCTTCCTACTCCTTTCCTTACCCTTCTGTGCTACAAGGCTGGACTCCGCACAGGAGGCACGACCACTGCTGCTTCCCCCAAGTGGGCTGTCCCCCACAACAGTACTCAAACAAGAGTACTTATTCTTAAGGGGCACAGCCACTGGGGTACTCTGAACCAACTTTCCTGGCTGTGACCCACTCGCCTGATCCTTGTGGCCCCGGTGTGACCACCTGCTTATAACTCCTATCTATCACCTCCTCGTTTTCCCTGACCAGACGAATGTCCTCGAGCTGCAGCTCCAGTTCCCCAACTCGGTCCCTTAGGAGCTGCAGCTCAATACACCCAGCGCAGATATGCACCTCTGGGAGGTTAGGCGACTCCACGGCCTCCCACATCCGGCACTGAGCACAGCAAGCTGGCTTCACATTCATATTTCCCTTTTTCCTCAGATTCCGCAGGGGAAGAAATTAGAGTTAAACGTTGGGCGGGTGGGGGTGGGGGGGGGGGGGGGGGGTGGGGGGGGGGGGGGTGGAACCTACCCTGCCTCTGCCTCTTTACGCCGAAGCCCGCTGAGCCAAAGCCCTTCAGCTCTCACTCTGCTCCCTTCTCACTCCGCTGCCCGCTCTCAACGCTGCCCGCTGGATACTGCGGCCTGCTTTTTAAACCTCCCGCACGCTTAAAAAAAAACTCCTTCCCAGGTCGCCCCGCGGGCGGCCTACTTCCACTTTTCAAATCTAAACTACTAAAACTACAAACCCCGCGAAAAAGTAAGTAAAAATAATCAATTTCTTACCCCTTTAGCTGAACACACAAATCACTCCTCTCTTCTTTGCTCTGGTCGAACAATGAACTTAGGCCAGTTCGCCCTCATACCGATGTATTTGGCTTTGTTTAAGTTTAAGATTCTTGTTTGTGTTTGGAGTTTGTTATTTTCAACCTTATTGTGGAATTCAACTGTATTATGATCACTATTTCCCAGTAGATCTTTTACCATGGCATTACTAATTCACTCTGCCTCATTGTACAATTCTAGATCTAAAATAGCTTTAACATTAGTTGGCTCCACAAGTTATTGCTTGAGGAAATTATCACAAAATAATTCTACAAACTCTCCTTCTGGACCAACTTTGCCAATTTGATTGATCCTGTCAATGTCGAAGATTAAAGGCCCCCACAACTAATACCGATTTCATAATGCCTTTGTTACAAACTTCAATGATTCGCTCATTGTTTAATGGTATAACTACTGTTAGATGGTCTACAAATGATTTCTGCCAATGTTTTCTGACCCTTGCTTTGCATAACCTCTACCCATACTGATTCTATTTCCTAATTTTCTGAGTGAGGATCCTTTCTCACAAACGTTATTACATCATCCTTTATTATGAATGCTACCTCACTTCCTCTAAATCTGCATGTCTTTCTGAAATGTTGTGTGCCCTAGGATATTTATTTCCTAACCTTGGTTACCTTGCAACCATACCTCTGCAATGGCAATTGAACCTAAACCATTTATTTCAATTTGTGTCATTAGTTCATTTATCTTACTGAGGACGTTCCACACTCAGATACAGTGGCTTCAATTTCATCGTTTTCAATGCTATTCCATACATGGACCTTACTCTGATAAAATATTACTGTTAAATTCTGTCCTTTCCTGTCCCACTCAGCTGATCTTTGCCCACATCGATATACATTTCCATTGCCTCAACTTTTATCTTTTGATTTATAAATTTCTCTCCATTTGAACCATTTTTTGCTAGTCTTCACTCTAGCATTTTTATGTATGTACAATCTGTCACTTCTTGCCATGCATTGGTCATCCTTATGCATATCACTACCCTAAACTATTTCCTTATCCTTTATCTTTAACTTTCCTAATTTTCCTTCATGTGAATCCAACCCCCCCACCCCCCACCCCCCCGCCCGCCCGCCACCTCAACCCCACCAAACAATTCAGTTCAAAGCCCTCTCTACAGTCCGAGTTTTATGACTCACCAGGACACTGGTGCCAGCACAGGTTAGGTGAAGACGATACAAATGGTACAGCTCCCTCTTTACCCAGTACTGGTGTCAAAGCCTCATGAATAAAAATCCATTTCATTGAGACCCACATTCAACTCTCTGATCTACTTCTCCCATAGAACAAAGAACAATACAGAACAGGAACAGGCCCTTCGGCCCTCCAAGCCCGCACCGTTCCCCGGTCCAAACTAGACCATTCTTTTGTATCCCTCCATTCCCACTCCGTTCATGTGGCTATCTAGATAAGTCTTAAACGTTCCCAGTGTGTCCGCCTCCACCACCTTGCCCAGCAGCGCATTCCAGGCCCCCACCACCCTCTGTGTAAAATATGTCCTTCTGATATCCGTGTTAAACCTCCCCCCCTCACCTTGAACCTATGACCCCTCATGAACGTCACCACCGATCTGGGAAAAAGCTTCCCACCGTTCATCCTATCTATGCCTTTCGTAATTTTATACACCTCTATTAGGTCATCCCTCATCCTCCGTCTTTCCAGGGAGAACAACCCCAGTTTACCCAATCTCTCCTCATAACTCAGCCCTTCCATACCAGGCAACATCCTGGTAAACCTCCTCTGCACTCTCTCTAAAGCCTCCTCGTCCTTCTGGTAGTGTGGCGACCAGAACTGGGCGCAGTATTCCAAATGCAGCCGAACCAACGTTCTATACAACTGCAACATCAGACCCCAACTTTTATACTCTATGCCCCGTCCTATAAAGGCAAGCATGCCATATGCCTTATTCACTACCTTCTCCACCTGTGATGTCACCTTCAAGGATCTGTGAACTTGCACACCCAGGTCCCTCTGCATATCTACACCCTTTATGGTTCTGCCATTTATCGTATAGCTCCCCCCTACGTTAGTTCTACCAAAATGCATCACTTCGCATTTATCTGGATTGAACTCCATCTGCCATTTCTTTGCCCAAATTTCCAGCCTATCTATATCCTTCTGTAGCCTCTGACAATGTTCCTCACTATCTGCAAGTCCAGCCAATTTCGTGTCGTCCGCAAACTTACTGATCACCCCAGTTACACCTTCTCCCAGATCGTTTATATAAATCACAAACAGCAGAGGTCCCAATACAGAACCCTGCGGAACACCACTAGTCACAGGCATCCAGTCGGAAAAAGACCCTTCCACTACCACCCTCTGTCTTCTGTGACCAAGCCAGTTCTCCACCCATCTAGCCACCTCCCCCTTTATCCCATGAGATCCAACCTTTTGCACCAACCTACCATGAGGGACTTTGTCAAACGCTTACTAAAGTCCATATAGACGACATCCACGGCCCTTCCCTCGTCAACCATTCTAGTCACTTCTTCAAAAAACTCCACCAGGTTAGTGAGGCATGACCTCCCTCTCACAAAACCATGCTGACTATCGTTAATTTGCTAATTTGCTCATGACTCAGATTGTAACCCAAAGATTATTACCTTTGTGGTTCTGCTTTTAATTTTTGTGCCTAGTCACTCTAACTCCCCCAGCAAAGCCTCTTTATTTAGTCCCATTACAACATGTCCCATTTCAACTGGAACCTTCGGCATGGAGATTCACTCCAAGAGTAATTCCATTGACAATTTAAGGATCCTTTATCAAAATAAGCTTTATTCATAACTCAGTTTATGGGCCCGATTTTACCATCCCGTTGCATCCATTTTCAGGCACAAAAACTTGGTAAAGTTGGGCGTGAGGTGAGTTGCACGATTCGCGTCTGCCTCCCCACCAGTTCCCCCTTTACCAAGGCCCAAAAATGGCCACGATCGGGACCACACCCAAAATGGGCCGACGGCCATTTAAATGCATTTGCCCAAGGGGCAAAGTGGCAATGCCCAGGGGGTACTTTGGCACTTCCCACTGGGCATCAGGCAATGCCAAAGGGCAGGGGAGAAAAGAGTCCCGCTGCCACTCGGGCTGAGTGACAGAAGGAGGGAAAAATCGGGAGATTGGGGCTGCCAGGGGGAGGAGGGGGGTGGGGGAGGTGGTGTGGTTTGGAGGCTGGACGGACATGTTTGGGGGGGGAGGCAGCGATCAGGGAGCTGGCAGTATAGAGCTACTGCTCATGTGCCAATCTCACCACTGACAAATTGGCACATGTATTGTTGCCCACTCAGTGCTATGCTGTCGGCTTCTCCTGTGGTAATACTGATTTTTCACTGATTTTTCACAAGATTCACTCGAGTGCACTCTGTAGTGCACAGAGTGTGGGAGATTCATTTTGAAAATCCCGCTGAAAGAAACAGTGGAATTTACTCCAGTTTTTATGCAAATATGACACTTAGAATTTTTTGGGGGTGAATTGCCCCAAAAAGTTTTTCTGCCACAAGCCTCCTCCCACTTCTAATATCATGTGACTATATGACCAGTATATCTAACTCATCTTCCATGACTTCAATCAAGAAATCACCTAAGAGGTCCTCTAAGTATAAACAAAAAGCAATCAACTTCATTCTAAGTAAAGGCATCATGTGTCAACACAGGTTTGGTGGGCCAAAGGGCCTGTTCCTGTGCTGTATTTTATTTGTTCTTTGTTATAAACAAGGGTATGGCTAAAGTGAGTAATTATCCTGCTCTCCCAGCATCTGCTGCATTCCTTACAGAAACACCGACTGTTTTATAAAAAAACACTTAATCTTAAAGCACTCTGCAGAAACATAAAATATATAAATAGCACAGTATTATCACAGTAGAGATGTGTGTGAGGCTGGCATCATTGAAAGATCTGTGTGGGTGAAGTGTAGGGTGAGGAGGTTGGAGTTGAATCTTGAATGCCAGCTGGATGATTGATAGGGTGTGAGATGGCTGGTGTGCAGTGTCTGAGATGTGATATGCAGATGCATTCACTCACTTTGACCACCCACCCCGGAGGTCATTAAACTTCTCAATGCTGGAGAATTCTGGACAGGACACTGAGCACTAGCCGCCCTGGCCAATTCCACCCATTCCCTTCTGAGGGAACATGAGCCTCAAAAGCTTCCTGCCTCCTAACCAGAAACTCTTTTCCGGCCTCCACTTGTCATCAGTGACTCCTGAGCAATGTGATTGAATTAGACAGTCCTCTCCCGGCTGTGATGTCTCCCTTCAGCCTGAGTGTCCTGCAGTGCTTCACCAGTAAACTTCACTCCATTACTGCAGCTTCCCTTTTATAGGGACATTTAAAAAGGGAAGGTTGTCTGGAGCATGAGGTTAGTTCTCAATCTTATTCTGTGGTGAGCAGAGGCTGCCAACAGTACAAAAGAGAAAAGCGCACTATGGGATCTGTTCACAATCTCATGAGGTAGAAGCACCAAAATCAGGTGATCTGAACCTCCATTAGAATCAGCAGTGACAGGCATACCATGAATTATAGCCCCCATGCCTGAAATCGATGGGAAACCAACTTCCAACCCAGGCTTCACAGAAACTAATTGGAATCTATTACATTAGAAAGATCACATAAAACTTACTAACTTTGAAAGCATAGTCTTGGATATTAACATGAACTGTTTAAAGTAGTGGGTTAGCATTCAATGCAGGAAATGTGTTGAGTATTTGTGCACTAGTCTCCCACAGCGTCATTTCAAAGCCATTTTAATTAATGGAAATCACTAAAATTAATGGAAATGATTAGCATTCCATTAAAATTAATGGAGAATCATCTAAAATTCATCACAACATAAATCTAATGTCAAGAAACTCAAGGTAAATTTATTTTTTATTTATACCAGTAGAACTTGCGCAGCAACATGCGTGTCTGAACAATGTACTGTTATGTTGAGTAATGGACAGAACCAGTAGATTTAAAATTGGCCCCGATATTCAGGTGAAGATGGAAATAGCACAGCAGATGCACATCATGAGATTGATAGGAATGTCGAATTTCAGTGGGTGGCCTCCTTAACATTTTGTTGCCTCATTTCACCTCTCCAATCTGAGTGAGCCCGCCACGAATCCCCATCATGCAATTTCGCCTCAGTGAAAGACACAGTACGGAGACGAAATGAAGGAGAAGGTTTTATAGAGTTGCACTGCAACACGGTGGTACAATGGTTAGCACTGCTGCCTCAGCACCAAGGACACGGGTTCCGACCTCGGGCCTGCGTGGGTTTCACCGGGAGCTCCGGTTTCCTCCCACACTCCAAAGATAGGGTCAGGATAGGTTAGGGTTAGGTTGAATGACCATGCTAAGTTGCCCCTTAATGTCAGGGGGATAAGCAGGGTAAACACGTGGGGTTACAGGGTGGAATTGTTGTCAGTGCATGCTTGATGGGCCAAATGGCTTCTTTCTGCAATTCTATGATATTGTGGAAATTTTCCCAACAGGCCAGGAGGCAAGGGAGATCAGTGGAATATAAAGCCCCCTCAGCACTGGCGATGGCGAGGCTGGCAATCCCACAAAGAAGGGAAACAATATTCTTTCCTGCTCACATTTCCCACAAAGCAACATCACCTTCAAGGGACATCAGAACATCGAGGACTCTGATGAAATGTTTCATGGACAGGTCGATATTCTCAAAGTGCCACCACTTAATATTTATTCTTCTCCTTCTTTCCCTCTCTTCTCCAGAACCATCACAAAGATCAAGGGCCCTTGACAGGAAAAGGACAAAAACTCTTCAGAGGAGCTGATTACTTTTTAGGTTGAAATGTCACGCAAGGAATGTATGCACTGGCACAGATATTAGCATCTTCCTTTGATGATCAGCCATGATCATAATGAATGGCAGAGCATGCTCGAAGGGTGACCTATTCTTGCTTCTAGTTTCCATGTTTCTACATTGGTCTTCATTGATAGATAGATGGAACTGCATTTGATTGATCTCATGGTACAAATGAACAAGAGCAAAAAGTGGTAGCAGAGATACCTAATGAAACAATCTGCAAGAGGGTACTGTCTCTGCAAGCTCTGCTGATCAGGAGAGAGATACAGACCCTAGGGGTCAGCACCTGAAATGGAGAATACTGGAGGCTCAACAATACCTGCATGTGTGGCAGGCTACAGTCCACAGTAATAGAGAGGAAGGAGGATTCCAATTTAAACCAATGTAGGATGATTTTGTACAACATTTCAACTATGCAATTTACCCATTTAACAAAGGATATGCAGTAGCTGCAACTGGCCACTGATGTGAGTTAATGTTGATAGTTAGTGTCCTGCACACAGCCTCAGAAGGCAGCTCTGCAAACATCTGGTACAAACGTGAAGTGAAATATTTTGGAAAGAAGAATGAGGAAGGACAATATAAAATAAAGGATATCATTCTAAAAAGGGTGCAGGAGCAGAGGGATCTAGGGTACATGTGCACAAATAGTTGACAAAGAGGTTATTAAGGCACTAACGGAACCCTGGCAGCATAGAGTGAAAAAAAAACATGTTTGTAAATGAAACTGGTTCAGCCTCAACTGGAAAATAGCATCCAATTCAGGGAACTGCACTGTTGGAAAGATGTGAATTCATTAATGAGGACTCAGAAGAGATATATGAGAATGGTTCCGGGGTAAGGGGGATGAATTAGTGAGCCGGATAAATTGGAGAAGCTAGAACTGTTCTGCTTGGAAAAGAGAAGGTTGATGGAGGTGTTCATAATGATGAGGAGTTTGGACAGGGTAGATATGGAGAAACTGTTCCTATTAATGGAAGATTCAAAACCCGCAGGATCCCGATTTAAGGTGAACAGCAAAAGAAACAAAGGCAACATAAGGGAAAACTTGTTTTAATGTAACGAGTGGTTAGGATCTGGAATGCATTGCCTGAGAATGTGGTGTCAGCAGATTCAATCATAGTTTTCAAAAGAGAATTGGGGCAGAATTCTCCCAAAAAATGACCAAGGGGACGATCTTCCCAGAATTTGACAGAGTGTCGGTTCTGGTGAAAAAAATGGAGTGAATTGTGCCGACGGCGCTGACAATTTCTGACCGAACCTTGAGCCTCATTAACAAAAGATTTTATGGCCATGAGAATCATGCGCCTGCGAAAGCCACCCTCTGATTCACCTGCCACAGCTCCACTTCACACCAATCACTGGGGAACTCCAGCACTTGTTCCACAGTGACTGCAGGGGATGGCAGCCAGGAAACTCGCACCGTGTTTCTCAGAGGGAGCCCTTACCACAATTCTCGATGGAGTGGAGCAGAAGTGGGATGAACTCTATCCCAGCTCCAGGAGACAGTCTTCCACCAAGGTCACCACCTCCGCCTGGGATGCAATGGCAGCCCCAGTGAGTGCAAGCTCACTGCAGAAGAGGACGGGGCAACAGCGTCACAAGAAGAACAATCGTCTGCACTCAGCCAGGATGAATGAGCCTCATACAGTCTTTTCTGGACCCTCTTGCACACCCCTCCCACCGCCATCTCTCACCCAGCCACTTCTGCCTTTGCCAACACCTGTAAGGAGGCCCTCCTCCCCCTATCACCATCTTCCCACCTACTCGCTGCCATGCTCCTCACACTCCAGCTCTCACTCAAGACCCAGGCCTGCACACTTCATCTCCACCCGTCCTACACTCTCCCTAGCTGTGCCATTACAGGACAAACTCAACCACAACAAGCATGTGTAAGCATGCCCAGCCGGAGTAATGCCAGAGCTCACGTCATTCGAGGAGGGAGCATTCATTCTGGTCGGGGAGGAGGAAGACCGTGCCTGTGCTAATGGTGAAGTAGGGGCAACAGACAAACTTATGAACCCTCAAGACCTGCTGTCATTCCTCATTTCTCAAGTAGCCAATATTCCCTTCTTTACCCCCTGAAACGCACTAATGCCATCGCCCTTCCCTTTCAGGCAAAGTAACTGAATAGGCCGGATCACCCTTGTTCCCACCCCTGGACCAACCGAACGCTAGCAGCTCCGAGGTAGATGTCTCAGACTTCACCACTGAAGAGGCATCACAGCTGTCACCCACACTCAGCACCAGCGCAGATACTCACACCTTGGTGGGATCACTAAGCAGACAGGCTTCTGGGTCATTCACTGGTGAGCACCTCACAGCTGAAGATTCACAGCAGATGGAGGCACTTGGAGGGATGCCGGAGGCCAGGACTCTGCTGAGCCCCAGGCCGACGATGTGCCCTTGGGTCCGGTCGACACAGAGCTGCTGGAGCTGCAAAGGCAGAGTCGTGAGTATCAGGAAGGGATGACAGGAGCCCTCCTCGGAGTGGAAGGCCAACTGGAGGAATTCCATCACCTTCTGTCTGAGGAGATGGTTCTGTCACTGCAGCGCACGAGGCCAACACTGCGATGTTGGCATCTGTAGTGAGGACCTTGGTGCAGGATGTGCACTCCATGGCAGGAGATGTCCGCACCATGGCTCAGCGCACGAACTCCATGGTGCAGGCACTGTGGGAATCCACGTGTGTCAGTGCCAGAGGACGTGAGATTTCTGGAGCTCACTCCAGCTACCCCTTTATCCCATGGAGGACCACCGGCCAGTCAGGCACCCAATGGAATGAGAATCATCTGGTGCACAGCGCGGGGCCTTCCACTCTGGGTACCCTTGGGGTGTCCAGCCTACATCTCCCCCCCCTCCCCTTCCTGTGTGCGACACACCTCCTGCCCCACACAGATGAGGGGAGCACTGCAACACCCATGCTGCCTCAAAGCAGGCTCGGGCACTCGAGGTCCTGGCCCTCCAAGGGTCGCCCACCAAGATTATCTCAGGCAACAGGCCACCTCAACCACTACTGTGGATCCTGAGGAAGCACCTAAACATAATGGGTGGGTGAGGAAGATCAAGATGTGATCAGCACCTAGTTGGCACTTGTGAAAGTAGACATTAGTGTAGAAAGGTCACCACTGTCTATAGTTAAGTCACTCCGTTCACTCAGAGCCTCCGCCCTGTCATTTCATGCTGCCAAACTCAGCGAACCCACACCCAGCGCTTCATTCCTGTGGAGTGTGAGAATGGCAATGCCATGTCTCTCCCACACTGAGGACAGAGTAAAGAAGCCCTGCTACAGGCAATCCCCCCTTCCCCACCCCCGCCCCCCCCCCCCCCCCCTCTGCGGCCACCCTTCCCGAGACCCCATTCATTGAAGGAGTAAAGCCCTCCCACCCCTCAGACTAGAGCTGTTTGATTTTGCATCTCTTCACCTGAGCGGCAGAGGCCAAGGGGCTATCGAGATGCTGGTTGTCTGCCCACCTGGTGCATAAGATGAGTGAAAACCTGGCCACATACTTAGAGGGTCCTGCAGTGCCTGAGACTATCCATTCCAGCTTTGATGAAACCCATGATAGGTCTATTCATTGGCAGGGCACATGCAGCTCTGTTAGGCAGGAGTCAGACATCGCGCTGGGGATGAGAGAAGCATCGCTTTGCAGGAGAACGATGATGACTTGCAGCAAGGACAGAGTCCAGCCAATGGCGTTAGTCCCTGCCATTAAAAATATGCAACCTAATGGTGGCACTGCATCTTTAGCTTGATCTTACACCCATCATCAGTGTGGGGCTGGAGGTGTGTCGCACACAGAAAGGGTGCGGGGGGGGGGGGTTGCGGTAGGCTGGACGCCCCAAGAGTTCCCTGAGTGGAAGGCTGTGCACCAGACGATTCTCATTCCTTTGGGTGCCTGATTGGTTGGTGGTTCTCCATAGGAAAGAGGGGCAGCTGGAGTGAGCTCCAGAAATCTCACCGTCCTCTGGCACTGTGGGAATCCATTGTGGGAGACCTCACCGCCTGCTACTCTTGCTTGTCTCCGAAATAAGGAGCAATCAATGCATCCCATACTTGACGGCCAATTCTGACTCTGTCCACTTCCTCCTCCTTCACTTCCTCCTCCTTCACATCCTCCTCCTTCGCCTCGTCTGACCTACTGCCCTACTCAACATCTGAAGAGATCTGGCACTCAATCTCCTCCAAGTCTTGGTGGTCTCCCCTCTGCAATTATGGAGAGAGTTATGGAGAGCACAGCAGAGCACAATAATGTGGGAGACCCTCTGGGGGCTATAGAACATAGAAAAGCTACAGCACAAACAGGCCCTTTGGCCCACAAGTTGCGCCGAACATGTCCCTACCTACGAGGCTTACCTATAACCCTCTATCTTACTAACTTCCATGAACTTATCCAAAAGTCTCTTAAAAGACCCTATCGAATCCGCCTCCACCACCACTACCGGCAGCCGATTCCACGCACCCACCACCCTCTGAGTGAAAAACTTACCCCTAACATCTCCTCTATACCTACTCCCCAGCACCCTAAACCTGTGGCCTCTTGTGGCAACCATTTCAGACCTGGGTAAAAGCCTCTGAGAATCCACTCTATAATACCTTTCAACATCTTATACACCTCTATCAGGTCACCTCTCATCCTTCACTTCTCCAAGGAGAAAAGACCTAGCTCTCTCAACCTATCCTCATAAGGCATGCCACCTCTTCCAGGCAACATCCTTGTAAATCTCCTCTGCACGCTTTCTATGGCTTCCACATCCTTTCTGTAATGAGGCGACCAGAACTGGGCACAGTACTCCAGGTGGGGTCTGACCAGGGTCCTATACAGCTGCAGCGTTATCTCCCGATTTCTAAACTCAATTCCTCTATTGATGAAGGCCAGTATCCCATACGCCTTCTTAACCACAGCCTCTCCCTGCGATGCTGCTTTCAGCGTCCTATGAACCCGGACCCCAAGATCCTTCTGATCTTCCACACTGCCAAGTGTCTTAGCCTTAATATTATCTTCTTCCATCCTATTCGACCTGCCAAAATGCCCGCAAACCTCACTTCACAGATTGGGTGCTGTTTTCAAAGTGAAATTGAAGAACCCCCCCTCCCTCCCCCCATGGACATTGGGTCACGCACTCCCCTTCACGCATCACCCGATGCATGATTCTCGCTGAGTTCCCGCTGTACCCGAGGATGGGAGAATCCCAGCAGCAGGGAGATTCTGGCCTCAAATGGAACTCAGCAGGTGGAATGTTCCCCAAAGTTACAGTAGCGAGAAAACAAAAGTTCTCTGTGCCGGTCTTTTCAGCGCTCTCTGGATGGCAATCTTGCAACACTCAGTGCCATTTTGCTCGGGCGCCCTGATCCACTGGTGAACTGGCAAACCTCCCCCTGCCTCATCGGTGACATGTTCTCCCCCCAGACCGACATGGGTTGCCGGCATCAGGGCCCTCCCAATGGGTCCCCTGGAAGAACTCCAACTTGCCTCCCCCCCGCATTATGACCCCCTTCACGAACCACCCTGCATGACCCCTCCCCACTGAGGCCCCCCATGCATAGGCACCTGTCATAATGCCCCACCCACCCCCCATCATAGCTGCTGCGCAGGCCCCATCCCCACTCAGGTCCTACTCCCTTGGCACTGCCACACTGCCCAACTGGCACTGCCATTGTGTCAGGTGGGCAATGCCCAGCCATACCTCTGATCACAGGGGCTTCATTGACCTCCAATTCCCCCAGAGTGGCCATGGTGCCTGCTCTCCGCTGATGGGAACCAGCAGTGATTTGCGCCGGCATGATGTCTCGCCGGAGAGATCGGAAGCATCTGGAAGAGCAGCCGTGCCAAACTCCCTAATCATATGAAATCCAGTCAATCTCATACAAATAAGCTTTGTACCTTTCCTGGGCATGATTTGGATTTTTAGCCTCGCGTATTATTTTCCAAGCTCACTGCACCGATCGACGGGCATGGTGAAGTGATAAAATCCCACCCAGCATATTTAAATAGCTATTTCAATATGCTAATCTGCTTCCAACCCTCAATGGACAGCAACCAGATTATGTCCGGGAGCAGTGGCTGGGAGGATTCCAACATGGTTTCACACTGGCACTGAACCTGCATCTCCCTTCCGCACACCCCCCCCCCACCCCCCACCCCCCGCCCCCCCCACCCACCTCCCCCCCCACCCCCCGCCCCCCCACCCACCTCCCCCCCACCCCCCCCCCACCCCCACCCCACAACCCGATCTGCACTGGGTGTGACGCAGCCAGAAAAATTGCAGCCTTAGTGTTAATTATCAAAGAAGGGAAACAAATGCAAGTCTATGGAGAAAAGACATGGAAGTGCAGCCAGATGAGCTGCCCTCAGAGAATGGGCATGAACATGGTGGGCTGAATTGCCACCTTCTGTACTGTGACCATTCCATGACCCCCGCTCATTGGACTTGACAAGATCATAGACAGGCAAGGTCAGGGTTTCCACGACATCACCAATCTCCTCCACTGTTCTCCCACAGACAGGTAGGGTTGAGGTGTCACTGCCCTGGGAAGATGGATAGCAGAGACCATTGCCAATGTTTCTCAGACCATCTGCAAATCTTATCCACTGCCACACTCCACCTTAACCAACATTCAACAGTGCCTGCAGTCCAACTGTCCCACACTGCCCCTACTGTTAATGCCAGGTCCCCAGCAGCTTTTAAATTCCAGAGACAGGGGGCAAGGCTAGTCCATTGCACTTGGTGTGCTGACGCCTGCAATCGTGGTTTCCCTCAGCTGGGATGGAGTAAAGGATCAGGGAGGGTGATGAGGTTAAACTGAGGCTTTACCTGATGTTTGACCGAGCCCAGGACGGGATGCAAAGTCTTGTCAGCTTGGATATTATTTGTCCCTCATTTGGGGACCATGGTTGGACTTTATTTCTAATCAAAAAAGCCAATTCAAATTAAGTACCGAAAGGTGCCGATAAAAAAACAACTAATAAAACTGAGAAAATTGAGCAGCAGCTTCCAAGCATCTCTGCTAAAACCACAGGAACAGCATTACATTGAAGTTACCAACATGAAAAGAATATGTAGATTGTAGACGGCTGAAACATGGACACCACATTTTATCAATCTTAATCCATTAATTTGTTCACTTTATTGAAATATTGTTCCCCATACCATTCCAATCTGTGTCATTAGTGACTAAATTTCAGTCAGGTTTTAATCGAGTAAGTGTGGAAGATGGAGAGATGATTTGAATCTCTCAGTTTGGGAGCTTTTGGACCCAATTTTACCATCAGGTTGCGCCCGTTTACGGGCGCGAAAACTTGGTAAAGTCGGGCATGAGATGAGTAGCGCAATCTGCGCCCACCTCCGTGCCGGTTCCCCCTTTACCAAGGCTCGAAAAAGGCCACAATCGGGACCATGCCCAAAACGGACACGACGGCCATTTAAATGCATTTGCATGCATTTAAATTGACTTAATGGGCTATACACCCAATATTACCGGCACTTCCGCCTTTACCACCGCGTTCGTCCATCCAGAATTGCCGCAAAATAGACATGCTCCATATAAGTCCAATTCGAGCGCTCCAGTTAGTGAGGAGCTAAGTGCCGAGCGTCCGACGGCTCTCTGCTTGAGATAGGCGGGAGGGGGGATCTACTGCCACTCTGTCTGAGATCGGTGAGCGGTGGAAGGGGGCATCCGCTGCCACTCTGCCTGAGATCAGTGGGGGTGTAAAGGGATCTGCTGCCACTCTGCCTGAGATCAGTGGGGGTGAAAAGAGATCCGCTGCCACTCTGCCTGAGATCAGTGGGGGTGTAAAGGGATCTGCTGCCACTCTGCCTGAGATCAGTGGGGGTGAAAAGAGATCCGCTGCCACTCTGCCTGAGATCAGTGGGGGTGAAAGAGGGGAGAGGCCTACGATCGGTCTGGGTGGTAGGGTGGATGGAGGGATAAGGGGGTCAATAATGTTGTGGGGGTGGGGCAATGTCAGTGGGGGCCAGGAGGAGGCATTATCCAGCTCGGGAGGGATGTGGCAGGGAAGCAGCATTCTATCATTTTTTTTGCTGCGCATCTGCATTTGGAGGCGCCGATCGGAGCTGCAGGATTTTGGGTGCATTAAGCCCCACCCACAGGCTTGTGCAGCATGATTCGGAATCGCTGATACTTTTTCAGGCAGAGTGCGTATGGGGGCGCCTCAGAACAGGTCTAAAAGTTGGATCTGAAACACTTTCAGTTTCAAGTCCGCCCAACGCTTAGAATCAAAATGCTGGAATTGGGCCCTTTGCTTCAGTGATTAGTGATCACATGATTGCTTGCACAATAAGTATAGTTTGTCAGGGTGCCAATTGTATTACATTGTACTGGACACAGCATGGAATAATAACTCCACTCTCCTCAATCACCTTTAGATGAGATGAACATAGAGGAGGAGCAGGAGGTGGGTTGAAATGGAACACATCGGGACAGTTTCTTACATTTCTACCTGGGAGACCTAACACCACCATGGTTCACTTAGCGTGAAACATAACTTGATACAATGTGGTCCGCTCATTCACCTAGCACCAACCCCTGCTCCACTTCCTGTTCTTTAACCAAAGGTAGGTCCTACCAACAGTATCACAACCTCTGTCAGAGGTAGGAGATATGTCCTAAATCCAGCCCAGAAAGAACAGGGATTGAACCCCATGCTGTTGGCATAAATTTGATGCACACTAGACATCCAGCCAACTAGTACCCCCTCCCCCACAGGACTTGGAGAGCAATGCACCCTCCAAAGTGAACCCCCTATTGCTGTCACTGCCATCAATGACTGCTTATGCTCATTTGTGTAATATGAGACACAGATGAAAACTCAATGCAGCGTGAGTATTTGTACTGCTACAAGGTGTAGTTCCTGGGATGGTGCACCCTCAGAAGGAATGAATGCCTCTGAAGGATCATCCTCATGGATGCCCTGGGTACACCTACTTTACTGGAAAGGCCCTAGAAATCAAAGTACAAGGATATGATTCAGTGATAGAAGAGTCACAATGTTGGCACTCACCATTCTCGGTCTTCTCTTTGTTCAGTCATTTATGAAATAAAGTTGTTATATGTGTGTTAGCATACATCAGTAATTCTGTCTTTGCTATCTGTGAGCTCCCAATCGCTCTTCATCTGAGAGTGACACAGTTGCACCCCTTATCTCCAAGATATTTTCCTTTCTGAATAAACACTCTAGATGGCCCACTTTGAATTCTGACCTTATATTTTACTGTCTTGCATTTTTCACTTCTTTTGATACAAGGTGCTGAAAAACAGACCTGTAAGCAAAAGAAGATAGGGCCTTCACACAATGGATATGGTGGCGATAACTATGAGATACCTGCGATGCATTGTATAAAGACTGAAGGGTGGATGCTGCAGAAGGTAGCTGGGTATAAGGATTAATTGATATGATGGAGTGTACTTGGGAAGAGAGCAAAGGGAAGAACTCTTAAGCCACAGGATGTCAGTGAATAAGCAAATGAACTCAATTTTCCTGCCTGTTTGGATCATTAAATAACTTCCAATATTGCATCCACAGATACAGTGCTCACACTGTTCACCTCATCTCCCTCCAACCAAGCCTTTTTGGCAGCAGTCGCTGGGTTTTCTCCCATTTTTGGGGAAGGGGTTGCTCTTCTTCTACTGATGAGGACAGTATTCCAGCAAGGTGCCACTGAATCCAAATGCTGCCCTTGCTCAATGTAAACCATCCATCCCAAAAACCTCCCATTGACATCTGAGGAGTCACCCTTTTAATACAGCTGCGGTGTAGCATGGAAATCCAAAACCCAGGAGTCAAAACTCATTGGCTCAATTGCTTTGAGATTGCAGATTCCAAACTCAATTCACATGCTACACAGAAACATCCACCCGATTACTGTCAGGGCCATTCATTCTGCTCTCTCTCTACCAATGCTACCTGACCTGCTCAGTATTTCCAGCATTTTGTTTTTAATTTCATATTTCCAGTATCTGCAGTATTTTGCTTTTTGCCAATTTAGTTTAGAATGTTCCAGATTCCAAAATATTCCAATGCATGCTGCACAAAACCTTGAGGCCTTTGGCAACGCCGTGGCAAAAGGCACCCCTTGACTTCATTGATATAATCCTTGGCTACCAATCACAGCTCGCTGAGAAGTCATGAGAAGTCAATTCAGCCAACTGGCTGCCAGCTGAGGTGTTTGGAAATTGAATTTTGGCATTTATGGCTGAAGGAATAGAGCATAAAAGTAGACAGGTGTACAAGGCCTTAGTGAGACAGCATCTGAAGTTTGTGCAGTTTTTCCTCCCCTTACTTGAGTGGGGATGTAGTTGCATTGGAAGCGGTTTGGAGGAGGGTCACAAGTTTGATTCCAGAGATGAGGGGGGGGCGGGGGGGGTGATCTTACCAAAAGAATTCTAAGTGCCAAACAAAGATGAACACATGACAGAATCATTCCCATTTTTTGGGTGAACTCCCACATGCAATTGTAAGGCACTTGCAAAAAAGAGCCCAAATATGATTCTCAGCAGCAGGGGGAGTGAGCGGACACTATTCTCACCTGGAAGCCGGCTGTTGAGCTCTAAGGGCACCATTGCGCAGGCACCCTGATCTCCCAGTGCACTGTGTACAGTATGTACGCCCCAGCCAATCTCCGCCCCCACCTCTGATGCAGAATACTTCCCCTCCCTTTCCCCCCGACGGAGCTCCCTACTGCCTTCCTGTTACGGCCCTGCCCCCTGCCATGGGCCCACCGCTTTCAGGCTCCACTTAGTGGGGCACTGCCCAACCCTGCCCCGACCACCCAGGGATTTCAATGGCTGCTGTTCCCACTGGCAAGACCATCACATAAGGTCCCTGTTGGTGGGGACCATAGGTGATCTTTGCCAGTGAGGACCTCGACTGGCGAGAAGGTAAGGACAAATGAACCTGGACAATAGCAGCGAGAACTCACAAATTATATTCAAATGAACTAATGAATATTGAAATCAGCTTTGTGACCTTTCTGAGCATGAAGCTATGATGAGCTGGTAAGGTCACCCCCAAAAGGTTTCTCTGACAAAGATTGAGCAGTTTAGACCTATATTTTTAGAGTTTAGAAGGATGAGTGGAGATGTAATTGAGGTATATAAGATATGGGCTGGCACAGTGGTTAGCAGTGCTGCCTCACAGCACCAGGGACCTGGGTTCAATTCCGGCCTTGGGTCACTGCCTGTGTGGAGGTTGCACTTTCTCCCCGTGTCTGTGTTGGTTTCCTCCGGGTGCTCCAGTTTCCTCCCACAGTCCAAAGATGTGCAGTTTAGGTGGATTGGCCATGCTAAATTGACCCTAGTGTCAGGGGGATTATGTGAATTGTGGGGTTATGTGAATAAGGCCTGGGTGAGATTGTGGTCGGTGCAGACTTGATAGGTCGAATGGCCTATTTGTGCACTGTAGGGATTCTATGAATTCTATGAAGATGCTGAAGGGAATTGAGAGGATAGAAGTAGAGAGAATGTTTCCTCTTGTGGGGAAATCTAGAACAAGGTTATCGTTTTAGGATAAAGGATAGCAAATTTAAAACAGAGGAGGAGGAGAAACTACTTTTCTCCAGAGTGAGCTGAATGCCAGGACATTGAATAAACTTAATGAGTAGATAGATTTTTCATTAGTAATGGGTTGAAATGTTATTGGGAAGGGCAGGAAAGTGGAATTGAAGCCGAGATGAGATCAGCCATGAGCGTATTGAATGGCAGAGCAAGCTCGAGGGGCTGAATTGCCTTCTTAGTTCTAATGATCATATACTGGGGAGGGGTGAGCGGAGGTCAGGCAGCAGATATTCAGGAGGAGAGGCAAGAAGGTGCCAGCAGAAATTCACAAGTTTGATGTGAAGACGGGGGAAGAACATTCTGATTCTGCATTTAGGCAAGTAAAGAATTTTAATTTCCCTTTGAGGTAAGACAGTCTTATGGCACAGTTGGGTAGTGTCCCTGGAGATCACCAAGCTATTCAGCAACAGTGATATCATCAAGTAGAGTAAGCAGCCAATCATTTTTAAGTATTCTCATAGGCAGCAAGCCAGGAAATAAAATTCACTAATTTCCCTTCTCTTCTCATGACATTTTTACAGATAGTGAAATAAATGAGACATACACTTGGGATTAAGGTTAATGTTAGGATGCGGTACCAGAACACTACGTTATATGAGGACACCAGACTAGAATCCAACAGTTTTCCTATTTTGGTATAAACCTTTGCTGTTGACTTTATTCAGCATCACACACTGAGTTAACCAACCTCAAGAAGTTTTAAACTAACTAAAAATATGTGCATTTTTAACTTAATGGAGGAATTGTACATTCCACAAATACATAATGAGTTACCAAGGGCAAGTTAAAAAACCTAGTTACTCTTCACTTAACATGGTGCAATTTGTCCAAAGGATTTTTTCAGTGACACTAATAGCGTAACAGGAAACAAATTGCATCTGTTCAGTAGTTTCTATCTGAATGCAGTCAGCAGGGACAGCAGACAGACCTTATAGAGAAAGAGGGAATCACTAACTGTTGGATTTCCACATATAACAACCCATGCGAGAACTCAAGGAATAACAAAGACAAATTGACAATTTTACTGCAATTACTATACCAAAATCCAGACCATCTCAGGTGATCCCCTGTGGCATTACAAATAGGAGGACACCCAAATTGTAAGGTGAAGCAGGGTTAGGGGCAGAGAATTATTGAACCAAGGTGTGTACATGTTATTCAGTTTCCATTCTAATGTCTCATTTGATTTTTAAATATTTATAAAGGACACTACTTAAATAAAATTGTCACACTGTATTTCAACCTCCGATGATATTTCAGTCTCCACTAACAAAGGGTATAATTACAGCCTGAGAGACAATATGAAATAAGGGGTAATTCTTAAAGGGGTGCAGGAGTAGTGGGGGCTGAGTGTATATGTGCATAGATCATTGAAGGTGGCAGGAGAGGTGAAGAGAGCATTAGTGAAGCATATGGTACCCTGGGCTTTATTAATAGGGGCATAGAGTAGAAACATAGAAAATAGAAGCAGGAGTAGGCCATTTGACCCTTGACACTTTTCCACCATTCATTTTGATCATGGTTGATCATCAAATTCAATTTCCTGATCCCACCTCCCCCCGCCCCCCCACACCCTGATCCCTTTAGCCCCAAGAGCTATATCTAATTTCTTCTTGAAATCAGACGACATTTCGGCCTCAACGACTATGCTAGTGAATTCCACAGATGCATCATGCTCTGGGTGAAGAAATTTCTCCTCATCAGTCCTAAAAGGTTTACCCCTTATCCTCAAACTATGATCCCGAGTTCTGGACTCCCCCACCATTGGGAACATTCTTTCTGAATATACCCTGTCTAATCCTATTAGAATGTTATAAGTTTCTATGAGATCCCCTCTCACTCTTCTAAACTCCAATGAATATAATCCTAACCAACTTAGTCTCTCCTCGTTGACAGTCCTGCCATCCCAGGAATCAGTCTGGTAAATCTTCACCCTCCAAGGACATCCATCGTCAGATAAGGACACCAAAACTGACCTCACCAATGCCCTATACAATTGCAGTAAAACATCCCTATTCCTATACTCAAATCCTCTCGCTCAGAAGGCCAGCATACCATTTGCCTTCTTTACTACCTGCTGTACCTGCGTGCTTACTTTGTGACTGATGTACAAGGTCTCACTGAGTATCCACACTCTCAATTTACACCCATTCAAGTAATAATCTGCTTTCCTATTATTGCTACCAAAGTGGATAATCTCACATTTATCCAATTTATACTGCATATGCCCACTCACTCAGCCTGTCCCAACCACCCTGAACCATTTCTGTATCCAACTTACAGCTCACCCTCCCACCCAACTTTGTATCATCTGCAAATTTGGAGGTAACAGCAGTTGGTGTCCTAGCACAGATCCCAGCAGTAGAGAAGCAAGGAGGTTACGCTGAGCTTATACAAGATATTAGTTAGACCTCAGCTGGAATATTGTGTACAGATCTGGGTGCCACACTAGAGGAAGGATGTGAATGCATTGGGGAGAGCAGAAGAGGCTTAGAAGAATATGGATAGTTTGGAGAGGCTGGGACTGTTCCCCTTGGAGAGAAGAAGGTTGAGAGAAGATCTAAGAGTTGTAAATGAAGGGGCTGGACAGAATAGGTAGAAACTGTTCCCACTCGTAAAAGGATCAAGAATGAAAGGGCACAGAATGAGAGTGATTTTCAAAGGGAGTAAATGTGATATGAGAAAAAAACTTTCTCAGTGAATTGTTTGGGTCTGGAATGCTCTACATTCCAGGGTGCAATAGAGGCAGGCTCAATCAAGGCATTCAATGATTATTTGACTTGAAACAATGTGCACAGGTACAGGGAAAAGGCAGCAGATTGCATCAAAATGCTCATTTGGAGAGACAGTGCAGACACTATGGACCGAATGGCATCTTTTTGTGCCATAACAATTTTTTGATTCTGAGAAGTTTACATTGGCAGATTCCATTTGTCATAGGAATTTATAATAGAAAGAGTTGACCAGAAGTGTGTGTAGACATAAGGGCCTGGGGTTCTGCTCAGCATATTTTCAGTGGAATTAATTGAAATAGTGCAAAAGGTAGCAGAATTTAAAATAGAAGTGAGTGACAGTCACAACCATTTTGTGACCTTCTGTTTCAGGTCAAAAGTCAACTGGCCAGATGCAATCCTCACCCAAAAGGGTGGCCATGCCTCAAGTCACAAAACTGAACATTACTTTACAGCAATAAAATCAGAGCATTATCTGGCACATTTCAGGCAGGTCATTCCGAATGTGCCCCTATCGGAAATTCAAAATTCAAAGCCAAGATTTTAAATATATCACAAATAATGGTCGATGTCCTGTGGCCATTTTCATTGTTAGTCAGATGGATGTCTTTTAGCTCCAGTGATTATAACAAACTGACAGGTTACAGCACCACCTCAGGTTAAAGTACAGCAGCAGCAATACTCATTAATTTCAATGGAGTGGCAGCATGATGGTAATCCATTTCTTTTCCTGCTTTTATATAACCAATTTCCTTCTCTCCTGAAGCTACTGATCTCTTTATTGATCTACAGCTCAGTGTTCTCTTGTATGTCACCAGTGTGACTATTGTTTTCTTACTCTCACTATCTTTTCTCTTTCATTTTGATTCTTTCTATTGATATCCTATTTGGTTTTGGGATATCCTGGTATCAGAAATCAAAGCTCCTTCTCCTCTACCATAGTGAAAATAAGGATGTTCTATCAGGGAACAGGCCAGTGGGAGCCTCAGGCAAAATCAGGCCATTTACCAATTAGATTTTCCAAAGCAGATTTCTGGGTAAAGGAATAACCTGCATTTATTCTGTGCTTTTCACATCCTGAAAACGTTCCAACCAATGAAGGACTTTCATATTTTACATATTTACAGCATAGCAACAGACCATTCGGCCCAACAGTTCTATACTATGTTTATTCTCTACATAAACCACGTCTTACCTTCATCCCACCTCGCAAAGTATTCTTATGTTCCTCTTTTCCTCACAAAATAACTCCTCAGAAGTCAATGTCCCTTCACCAGATTCCCTTTATTTACAAACTTATCTCCTCTCCTAAGAGTGCTTCAGGTACAAAGTCAGAGGGCCTGATTTTACCATCACGTTGCACTCATTTTCAGGCGCGAAAACTTGGTTAAGTCGGGCATGGGGCGAGCAGCCTGATCCGCGCCCGCCTCCACGCCGCTTCCCCTTTTACCAAGGCTGGAAAACGACCGCAATCGGGACCGCGTCCAAAACGGGCGCGATGGCCATTTAAATGCATTTGCATGCATTTAGAGTGACTTAATGGGCTACACGCCCAACTTTACTGCATTTCCCCATTTAACACCGTGTTCGTCCATCCAGATTCAGCGCAAAACAGACATGCTCCATATAAGTCTGATTCGGGCGCTCCAGTTAGTGAGGAGGTAAGCGCCGAGTGTCCAACAGCTTGAGATCAGTGGCGGGGGGTAGGAAGGTGGGTCCGACGGCTCTCTGCTTGAGATCAGTGGGGGCTGGGGGAAGGTGGGTCCGCTGCCATTCTGTTTGAGAACCGGGGTGGGGGGGGGAGGGGGGTCCACTGCCACTCTGCCTGAGATCGGTGGGGGGAAGGGTGAGAGGGGCCTGGAATCAGTCTGGGTGGCGAAGGGGGATGGGGGGATAAGGGGTTCAGTAATGTTGTGGGGGTGAGGCAATGCCTGTGGGGGCCGGGGGGGAGGCATTATCCTGCCCGGGTGGGATGTGGAAGGGGAGCATTATTCTATCTTTTCTTTTTCTGTGCATGCGCAGTTGGAGGTGCCAATCGGAGCTGCAGGGTTTCGGGCGCGTTAAGCCCCACCCACAGGCTTGTGCAGCATGATTCAGACTCACTGATATTTTTTCAGGCAGAGTGCGTATGGGAGCGCCTCAGAACGGGTCTAAATGTCGGATCTGAAACACTCCCAGTTTCAAGTCCGCCCAGCACTTAGAATCAAAATGGTAAAATAGGGCCCAGAATCTCAGTAGAGCTGCCACTCCTCATTATATACACTGGTGGGACTCCCTGATTGGGCAAGCAATCATTACCGCTCTTTTTGGTCAACCAAATAAACTAAATCAAATTAACAAGGAGACAAATTAAAATGGGCAGCTCCCAAAAGTGGGGGAACCGTCTGAAACAAAGGATAAAGTGGAAAGGAAACTTAAAACATCAAATCAAAATGTGATTAAAAGGTTCAATATTGCATCCAGTCCCTGCGGCGCAGGCAATCATTACCTCAGCTCATACTCCAAGAGGTCAATCCCATGGGCCTCGTTGAGGTCTTTACACCTCACATGCTACTTAGTTTCCTAGTAAATGCATCTATGCTAATCGTCTCAATTACTACTTGTGATAGCAAGTTCCACAAAGCACTTTTGAACTATAGTCCATGCTGCAGTATGTAAACAAAGCAGTCAGTTTGTGCATGGCAAACTACAATTAAAAAAAATACCAATTCATTTTTTTTTAATGTTGACCAGGGCACCGGGAGAATTGCTCAGATTCAGATAATGCTTTGGGGTCTTTTACATCTACCACGAGAGGGTTGGTGGGGTCTAGGTTTAATGACTGATCTAAAAGACGACAGTACAGCAGGTTCTCAATACCACAATAAAATGTTAATCAAACTATACGCTCAAGTCCCTGGAGTGGGTCTTGAATTCACAATCTTCAACACAGCAGCAAGAGTTGACCAGGGATGGAAATGAGGTTGGGACTTGAACAGGGCAGGGGGTAGTGGGGGGTGACCAAGAACCAGTTAAGAAGGGGCTTTTGAGAAGTTTTTCAAAATGAGTACAGAGAAGTACTTTAAGGAGGGAACACCAGTGAAACTAGGTCCAAGGAGGGTAAAGATTCTTCCAGCAAAATGAGGTGAAGGGAGGGAGGATGGGTTCTAAATTGTACATCCATGGTTCACAGTGGCAAGTGCACATGTAAAATGCAGCTGTTCAGTCAATTCTGATGTTGGTTAGTGGAATATCCAAAACACGACCTGTGTACTTTCGCCCCAGTAGGAGAAGTTATAAAGCTTCTAAATTTCTTTGGAGAGGTGGAGTGCCCTTTTGGAGAGGTAAAGTGTCCTTTGGGATTGTTAAAATTAGACATGAATGTGCATAAAAAGTGCATAAGTTCATTGGAACTGTCAAGTTCATTGGAGCTGTCAAGAGGGCTATCAAGAGAACTGTCAGGCTGTCAGGGGATTTAAATCTCCTGCCTTTTAAATATTTTAAACTATCTGCAGTGTTAAAAAATCAGTGCTTACTATTTCACTCTGCCTGTTGACATAAGCATGAGGGTTAACATTGCAGGATTAAAGCTACATGACCAATTTCACAACCTTTCATTATCACAGTAGGGTGTCTGTCAGTTCACAGTTTGATTGACAACTTCAAGCAGTTATAAACTCCTTGAAGAGGAGCTATGAATACACATATTTGTTTTTATAAGGAAATAAATTAAGTTAAAATGTACTGAATGGGTTTATCATGGTGAATTCTTTAATAGACACTTAAGAACTTTATTTAATCTCAGCATGGCTCCTGATGGTGGATACTTGGTGAGTTGGCATGGACGGTATAAGGGCAAAAGATGGTATGGGGCATTTGTTACCAAACATTGGCATTAAGTTGGTTGAAGGGTTATAAAATGTCATGGGATGGGTAGGGGGCATAGGGTTTACTTGGGGGTTAGTTGGGGAGCATAGGTTGGCATGAAGAGTATGAGGGGCCACAAGAGGTGGTGGGGCATTAATTGGCATGAACAGTATGAGGCGCCATAGACGGGGCATATGAGATTTGATATGTTGGCAGGGATGAGCATAAGGTGAGGGGAGGGGAGGGCTGGAGGAATGTTTCTTATTTTATTAATTCTTTAATTTCTTCAACAAAATGCCAGAGCACCAAGGCTAACATTTGGCCAGCCATGGCAGGTTCCCTGTTTGCTCTGAGTTGTTGTGTTGGAATGTTTGACTGGTACGTGTACTTTGTGGAACTGGCTGGTGATATGTAGTATATGTTGTAAATCTCTAAAAGCCTTGCAAAGTTTGTTTCCAGCCTAATAGCAAACAATACACTTGTTTTGGACATATCTTTTGGTATTAATTTATTGGAATGTTCCTTGGAGCAAATCAGATGATGGAGGTTGGAATTGGTCCAGGAATTGGTCCTCTTTGGTTTAAGCCTGTTCCAAATAGACAGCGCCTTCTAAGCTCATGACCACTACCATCTAGAAGGACATGGGCAGCGGATACCTGGGAACACTGCCACCTGGTGTCTTCCCCTCCAAGCCACTCACCATCCTGACCTGGAAATATATTGCCGTTCCTTCATTGTTGCTGGATTAAAATCCTGGACTCCCTCCCTAATAGCACTGTGGGTGTACCTACACCATATGGACTGCAACGGTTCAAGAAGGCAGCTCACCACCACCTTCTCAAAGGAATTTAGGGCTAGGAAATAAATGAATTTTAAAAACGCTGACAGGAGGGGGAGTTGTAGAGATTTCAGGAGCAAGCATCATGTCTTAAAATAGATTGACGGGAGTTGTCAAGGGAAGCAGCAGTTCAGAAAATGATGTGACTGCAAAAGAGAGAGGAGGACTAGGTCTCCTCGAAACATTGGGTGAAAATGGAAAACATTAAGGTACTGTCAGGCTACATACAGGGAATCAAATATAAAAGGAATAGGTCAAGAAGTGGAGTTGAGGTAGAGGATCAGTCGTGATCTTATTGAATGTGCTGTGAGCTTGAGAGGCCTTATGACCGATTCCTATGCCTTGTTCTTATGTTCTTATCTGCGTGCAGTTCCATACTTTGACACACTATTGAGGTGATGGAACATTAGCCTGCACTGCAGCCAAGTCCTGAGAACAATATTATTAAATATCAAGATGCAGATCAAATTTCTGTGAGATATGACTGTCCACAAACAAAAGATCCTTGCTCCTTAGCTGCACTTGGTCCAACCAAGTATTCACAAGGTTAGAAATGTGACATAGCCTGCTGTTCTCCTGACAACTCATTAACATGGCTGCAATGTCACTCTAACCCTTTGGAGGCAAAAACTGCACCGCCCCTTTAAGCTGTTAGAACACTTTAAGACTCACAATAGCACACAATGTTCCACCCTCTGATCCCAAGCTCACTTCCATTCCCAGCTCACCTACAATGCGGCGAGTAAGTTGGATCTGGGAACTTGGCCGAGTTCAGTGGTTGTAGACTCAAGCAGGTAGCAGTCCTGAGACCTGCCTCAAATGAATCCTAGCACTGGTGATCAGTTTCTGTGACACCTTCATGGACTAGACCTAACTATAATCTTGATCTTACAGTTAGGAATCCTCTTGGAAGAAGCGATCACAGTATGGTTGGATTTAAAACACAGATGGAGCGTGAGAAGGTAAAATCCAATACCAGTGTCTTGTGCTTAAACAAAGGAGGCAACAAAGGGATGAGGGAGGAGTTGGCTAAGGTAGACTGGGAGCAAAAACTTTATAGTGGGACAATTGAGGAACAGTGGAGGACTTTAAAATGATTTTTCACAGTGCTCAGCAAAAGTATATACCAGTGACAAGGAAGGACTGTAGAAAAAGAGATAATCAGCCATGGATATCTAAGGAAATGAAGGAGGGTGTCAAGTTGAAAGAAAATGCATACAAAGTGGCAAAGATGAGTGGGAAACTAGAGGATTGGGAAAACTTTAAAGGTCAACAGAAAGCCACAAAAAAAACTATAAAGAAAAGTAAGATGGATTATGAGAGTAATCTAGCTCAGAATATAAAAACAGATAGCAAACGTTTCTACAAATATATAAAATGAAAAAGTGTGGCTAAAGTAAATATTAGTCCTTTAGAGGATGAGAAGGAGAATGTAATACCTGGAAATGAGAAAACGGCTGAGGCATTGAACAAGTATTTTAGAAAGATAGACAGAAAAACTGTCGGTCTTCACAGTGGAAGACACAAATAACATGCCAAAAATTGATGACAGGAAGGCTATGGCAGGTGAGGACCTAGAAACTATCATTATCACGAAAGAGGCAGTGTTGGGCAAGCTAATGGGGCTAAAGTCCCCTGGCCCTAATGGAATGCATCCCAGGATACTAAAAGAGATGACGGGAGAAAAAGCAAATTCACTCGTGGTAATTTACCAAAATTCACTGGACTCTGGGGTGGTTCCGGCAGATTGGAAAACAGCAAATGTGATGCCACTGTTTAAAAAAGGAGGTAGACAAAAGGCGGGTAACTATCAGCTGATTAGCTTAACTTCTGTAGTAGGGAAAATGCTTGAATCTATCATCAAGGAAGAAATAGCGAGACATCTGGATATAAATTGTCCCATTGGTAAGACGCAGCATGGGTTCATGAAGGGCAGGTCATGTTTGACTAATTTGGTGGAATTCTTTGAGAACATTACATGCGCAGTGGACAATGGGGAACCTGTGGATGTCGCGTATCTGGATTTCCAGAAGGCATTTGACAAGATGCCGCACCAAAGACTGCTACATAAGATAAAGGTGCACAGTGTTACGGGTAATGTATTAGCATGGATAGAGGATTGGTTAACAAAAAGCAAAGAGTGGGGGTAAATGTGTGCTTTTCTGGTTGGCGATCAGTGACTAGTGGTGTGCCTCAGGGATCATAGAGTCATAGCCCTTCGGCCCATCTTGTCCATGCCGCCCTTTTTGTTTAAAACCCCTAAACTAATCCTAATTGCCCGCATTTGGCCCATATCCCTCGATACCCATCGTACCCATGTAACTATCTAAATGCTTTTTAAAAGACAAAATTGTACCCACCTCTGGCAGATTATTCCAGACATTCAGCACCCTCTGTGTGAAAAGATTGCCCCTCTGGACACCTTTGTATCTCTTCACCTCTCAACTTAAACCTATGCCCTCTAGTTTTAGACTCCCCTACCTTTGGGAAAAGGTATTGACTATTTAGCTGATCTGTGCCCCTCATTATTTTATAGACCTCTATAAGATCACCCCTCAGCCTCCTACGCTCCAGAAAAAAAAGTCTCAGTCTATTCAGCCTCTCCTTATAACCCAATCCATCAAGTCCCAGTAGCATCCTAGTAAATCTTTTCTGCACTCTTTCTAGTTTAATAATATCCTTTCTATAATAGCGTGACCAGAATTGCACACAGTATTCCAAGTGTGGCCTTACCAATGTCTTGTACAACTTCAACAAGACATTCCAACTCCTGTATTCAATGTTCTGACCGATGAAACCAAGCATGCCGAATGCCTTCTTCACCACTCTGTCCACCTGTGACTCCACTTTCAAGGAGCTATGAACATGTACCCCCCGATCTCTTTGTTCTGTAACTCTCCCCAATGCCCTACCATTAATTGAGTAAGTCCTGCCCTGGTTCAATCTACCAAAATGCATCACCTCGCATTTGTCTAAATTAAACTCCATCTGCCATTCATCAGCCCACTGGCCCAGTTGATCAAGATCCCGTTGCAATTGGAGATAACTTTCTTCACTGTCCACTATGCCACAAATCTTGGTGTCATCTGAAAACTTACTAACCATGCTTCCTATATTCTCATCCAAATCATTAATATAAATGACAAATAACAGTGGACCCAGCACTGATTCCTGAGGCACACCGCTGGTCACAGGCCTCCAGTTTGAAAAACAATTCTCTACAACCACCCTCTGGCTTCTGTCAAGTGTTGGGACCGCAATTGTTTACGATTTACATGGATGATTTGGAGTTAGGGATCAAGTGTAGTGTGTCAAAATTTGCAAATGACACTAAGATGAGTGGCAGAGCAAAGTGTGCAGAGGACACTGAAAGTCTGCAAAGGGATATAGATAGTCTAAGTGAGTGGGCGAGGGTCTGGCAGATGGAGTACAATGTTGGTAAATGTGAGGTCATCCATTTTGGTAGGAATAACAGCAAAATGGACTATTATTTAAATGGTAAAAAATTGCAGCATGCTGCTGTGCAGAGGGACCTGGGTGTCCTTGTGCAAGAATCACAAGGAGCTGGTTTGCAGGTGCAGCAGGTAATTAAGAAGGCAAATTGAATTTTGTCCTTCATTGCGAGTGGGTTGGAGTTTAAAAACAGTGAGGTTATGTTGCAGCTGTATAAGGTACTGGTGAGGCCACACCTGGAGTACAGTTTTGGTCTCCTTCCTTGAGAAAGGATATACTGGCACTGGAGGGGGTGCAGAGGAGATTCACTGGGTTGATTCCGGAGTTGAGGGGGTTAGCTTATGAGGAGAGACTGAGTAGACTGGGGCTGTATTCATTGGAATTCAGAAGAATGAAGGGAGATCTAATAGAAACATATAAGATTATGAAGGGAATAGATAAGATAGAAGCAGGGAAGTTGTTTCCACAGGCAGGTGAAACTAGAACTCGGGGGCAGATTTAGGACTGAGTTGAGGAGGAACTTATTCACCCAAAGGGTTGTGAATCTGTGGAATTCCCTGCCCAGTGAAGCAGTTGAGGCTACCTCATTGATTTTTTTTAAGGCAAGGATAGATAAATTTTTGAACAGTAAAGGAATTAAGGGTTATGGTGAGCGGACGGGTAAGTGGAGCTAAGTCCACGAAAAGATCAGCCATGATCTTATTGAATGGCGGAGCAGGCTCGAGAGGCCAGATGGCTTATTCCTGCTCCTAGTTCTTATGTTCTTATGTTGTTATAATCCAGATGGGTGGTAATGAATTGACAAGTGGACAGATTGGGATAATATTGTCTTTGGATGAAAGCGTGAATATCTGTCACACATCTGTCTCAGTTTGCTTTTCCATTGTCTATTGGTTAATCCAATATCAACCATTTTACACTATCGCCAAAAATCAAAATGATTTCAATTGATAGAAGCAAATTCTGATTACATTTTTACAGCTAGGATCATTGCTCATTTGTTAAAAGTCAGTACACAATTAATATTTAAAAACATGTACACATAAGAAAAAGATTTTGCAATAATAAGTGATTGTACACTTAATCATCAATTATATTCATTTTAGTAGCATAAAAATGTATAATATGCCCCAAGTCAGAAGCTGAGAAAATAGAGCTAATATGCTGAACATTTGTGATAGACTTCAGTAGCAGCTTCTATTATTGATTTTGTTAAATAAATTTTGGAAAGAACATTGAATTTTGAAACAGTAATGTGTCATTTTTTTTTTAAAAATCTCATATCAGCTCCCAGGAGTGACTGAAACCAAGATATCTTGCTGTTGCAAAAACAATTTCTGTTATTATTAGTGTGTCTCCAGGCACCAGTACCATACCCATGTGAAACCATCCAGCTCCAAATACTGTTCCGTAATAAAAGTTACGGAATGTGACCTTTAAGATAATCCGCTGTGGGACAGATTCAATCACAATGGAACAATAGGAAGGAGTGATGGACAATTCCCTCAGTAGTTATATTGCTAACATGTTCAGGAAAACGGCAATCACACACTGACATCCAAGATTAATATTTCAGTGGTAAAGGTTCTCAAATATTAAGAGTAATTTTATCACCTAAACTGCAAAATAAACACTTTAAACAACATCTTAAAACAAATCCATTCAATTCTTCCTACCTTTTCTGATCTTCCCATCACTTTTTTTCCTGTTATTATTAAATTAAAATTTTACTTTTTCTGGTTGATCTCACCTTATTTTTCTGCTTGAAAGTTCTTGTTCCTTTTGCTTGCCAACACTCATGGGAACAGCATTCAAACTGATCTATAGTCCAAATCCAGGGCAGGAAAAGATTAAAAAACGTTATGAGTATGCAGCAATGCAACATATTTTCAGCGCCCATGTATTGGTGGTCATGGTGACCTAAACTGGAAAAGAATCATGCATCCATCAAATCAGTAGTGGCCTGTATGCAGCAGTTTGATTGGCCAGAATTTTCCACACCTGATCGTGGCAGGTGTGTTTAGTGGCAAGATTGGAAAATCTTGTGGGAAGGTCCGAGACAGAAGCAGAGTGGAAGCATGCTGGGCCCATAACCCAAGGTCGATGAATTGAAACCATTCTCTGCTATTTATGTTTGTGGGCAGTACGGTGGTACAGTGGTTAGCGCTGCTGCCTCACAGCAACCAGGGACCTAGATTAGTTCCCGGCTTGGGTCACTGTCTGTGCGGAGTCTGCATGTTCTCCCCGTGTCTGCGTGGGTTTCCTCTGGATGCTCCGGTTTCCTCCCACAGTCCGAAAGAAATGCATTGGCCATGCTAAATTTGCCCTCAGTGTACCTGAACAGGCACCAGAGTGATGCTAATAAATAAACTTAAACTTAAAAAAAAGACATGTTTCCCAGCAACATAAATCAGGTAAACAATTCTCCCCCTCCCATCATCAATGGCTGGTCACAATTCCCGCCGTTGAACGGCGGAATCTTAATTTTAAGAAATCTGCATCATCATTGTGGCCACAATTTATTAATCTCTGTCTTAAACACCCTCAATGACTGAGCCTCCACAGCCTTCAGGAGTAGAGAATTCTAAAGATTTACTACCTTCTGAGTGTAGAAATTCTGCCTCATCTCAGTCATAAATGGTCTACCTCTTATTCTGAGAGTGACCCCTGGTTCTAGAACCAAACCCTCCACCCCACCCCCTTGCACCCAAAACATCCTGCCTGCATCCTTACAGAATCTTGTAGGAATTGAATTTTGGAGAATACAGGCCCAGTTTCCTCAGTCTATCCTTATAGGACAATCCCATCATTACAGTTACAAATCTGATGAACCTTCGTTGTACTCCCTCTATGACAAGTATATCCTTCTTTCGGAAGGACACCAAAACTGTATACACTACTCTAGGTGTGGCCTCACCAAGGCTCTATTCAGCTGTAGCAAGACATCTTTACATCTGTAATCATATCCTCTTGCAATAAAGACCAACATTTCATTTGCCTTCCCTGTAAACTACTAAAACCTGCTTTTTGTGATTTATGCATGAGGACCCCCAAATCCCTACGTACAGCAGCATTCTGCGGTCTTTCTCCATTTAAATAACATTCGGCTCCTTTATTCTTCCTACCAAAGTCTATAACTTCACATTGTCCAACATTACATTCCATTTGCCAAGTTCTCACCTACTCACTGGACCGGTTTATATCCCTATCCGGACTCCTTGTGTCATCCCCACCACTTGTCTTCCCAAGTATTTTTGTGTCACCTGCAAACTTGGCAATCATACATTCACTTCCTTTGTCCAAGTCAATATATATTGTGAATAATTGTGGCCCCAGCACTGATCCCTGGAACACTCCACTAGTTACAAGTTGCCATCCCAACTTTCTATCTTCTATCAGTTAGCCAATTCTTTATCCATGCTGATCTACTACCTCCAACACCATGGGCTCTTATCCTATCAAGTAACCTTTTGTGTGGTACCTTATCAATGCTCTTGGGAAATCCAAGTCTATTACATCTATTAGTTTCCCTTTCTCTAGCCTGCCCGTTAACACCTCAAAGAATTCTAATAAATATGTCAGGCATGATTTCCCCTTCATGAAGTCATGCTGACTCGATTTGATTATTTGAAATCATAGAAACCCTACAGTGCAGAAGGAGGCCATTCGGCCCATCGAGTCTGCACCGACCACAATCCCACCCAAGCCCTACCCCTACATATTTACCCGCTAATCCCTCTAACCTATGCATCTCAGGACTCTTAAGGGGCAATTTTGTTTTTCACCTGGCCAATCAACCTAACCCGCACATCTTTGGACATTATATTATGTATTTTTTAAAATGCTGCTATTACATCCTTTATAATGGACTCTAGCATTTTCCCAATGACAGATGTTAAGCTAACTGGTCTACAATTACCTGTTTTTGTCTCCCTCCCTTTTTGATTTGACAGTTTTCCAATCCACTGGGACTTTGTCAGAATTTAAGGATTCTTGGAAGATTACTGCCAGTGCATCCATTATCTCTGTAGCGACTTCCTTTAGTATCCTAGGATGCAACCCATCAGGTCCAGGGAATATATCTGCCTTTAGGCCCATTAGTTTCCTTAGATTTTTTCTCCAGTGATTGTTATTGTATTTATTTCCTCCCCCACTTTTGCCCCTTGATTATTTAATATTTTTGGGAAGTTATTTGTGTCTTCCACTCAGAAGATTGGCACAAAATATTTATTTAGCTCCTCTGGCATTTCCTGGGTCCCCATTATTATTTCCTCAATTTCATTCTTGTAAGGGGCCTGTGTTCACTTTGGGGTCCTGCTGTGTGGCAGTGCCACCTTCCCCAGCCTGTGGAGCGGGAGCTGATGGGGTCACAGGAAGTGGGCATTTGGATTGGCCAGACACTCCCGGGGTCACCTGGGTGGATGACTCCAGGGTGTGTACCTGCTGATCCTTCTGCCTCAGGGTGCATGGGAGCCCTGGCTGCCTCCTTGAGAGGGAGGAGTACCTAGAGTGAGTTTGTGATGCTCCCCCACCCCTTCCTGCATTGACATTGATGAATGGCAGCAAGTGCCTCAGTGATGGAGTGCAGCTCCTGCAGCAGTGGAGGAACAATGTCCTAGACCGAGGTCTCCATGGCGGCCGCCAATCTACCAGTGTTATACAAACATATGAACAAGGAGCAGGAGTAGGCTATTAGGGCCCTCTAGCCTGCTTCGCCATTTACTAAGACCATAGCTGATCTGACAGTAACCTCAAATCTGCATCTTGCCTACCTCAGTGCATTGACTTATGGGTACTCTCACTTCAGTCTGAAGGAGGACAGACTCCTCCATTGTACCTTGCAATCTGAGGCATGCAGCAGACGTCCCTTCCCGCTGTTCCTGAGCTTGTCTTCGAAGCCCCAGCAACTGAGGTGTGACTGAGTCCAGAGGCTCCTCATCTAAGGTAAAGTTAAGTAAAGTTTATTTATTAGTCACAAGTAAGGCTTACATTAACACTGCAATGAAGTTACTGTGAAATTCCCCTAGTCACCACACTCCAGCGCCTGTTCAGGTCAATGCACCTAACCAGCACATCTTTCAGACTGTGGGAGGAAACCGGAGCACCTGGAGAAAACCCACGCAGACACAGAGAGAACGTGTAAACTCCACCACAGAGAGTGACCCAAGCCAGGAATCGAACTTGGGTCCCTGGTGCTGTGAGGCAACAGCGCTAATCACTGTGCTACCGTGCCGCCCATCTGAGTCAGACTCAGCAGATTCTTGACCTGCAGCAATCCTCTGAGTGCCACCACCTTGGGATGTCCGTGCCTCTGCCTGCTGTGGATCAGAAAGTGTGATATGCTCACCAGATTGTGACCCAAGCTTACTCTAGAACCTGCTCCCACAAGGTGTTGCTGGAGGGTGTGGGTGAGTGCTGTGACAGGTCAACAATGTCGGAGTCTGCCGATTGTTGGTTTGTAAGAGCGACATGGAGAAAAGGTAGATGAATGGCTGAATTGCGTATCAGCTATAATAGAGTCATAGAGGTTTACAGCATGGAAACAGGCCCTTTGGCCCAACTTGTCCATGCCGCCCTTTTTTTTTAAAACCCCTAAGCTAATCCCAATTGCCCGCATTTGGCCCATATCCCTCTATACCCATCGTACCCATGTAACTATCTAAATGCTTTTTAAAAGACAAAATTGTACCCGTCTCTACTACTATCTCTAGCAGCTTGTTCCAGACACTCACCACCCTCTGTGTGAAAACATTGCCCCTCTGGACACTTTTGTATCTCTCCCCTCTCACCTTAAACCTATGCCCTCTAGTTTTAGACTCCCCTACCTTTGGGAAAAGATATTGACTATCTACCTTGTCTATGCCCCTCATCATTTTATAGACCTCAATAAGGTCACCCCTCAGCCTCCTACACTCCAGAGAAAAAAGTCCCAGTCTATTCAGCCTCTCCTTATAACTCAATCCATCAAATCCCTAGTAAAGCATCCTAGTAAATCTTTTCTGTACTCTTTCTAGTTTAATAATATCCTTTCTATAATAGGGTGACCAGAATTGCACACAGTATTCCAAGTGTGGCCTTACCAATGTCTTGTACAACTTCTTAATCTAATAGCGGAATAGATTTGGGGTGAAGAATGGTCTCCTTTTATTGCTAGGTTCCCATGTCATTGTGATATGTCAGTTGTGTATGCTGTTGAATGGCCCCAGCCACATGTGAAACCAGTGCACAGTGGTTAGCACTGCTGCCTCACAACGCCAGGGACCCAGGTTCAATTCCGACCTCAGTTCAATGTGTGTGGCGTTTGCACATTCTCCCTGTGTCTGTGTGGGTTTCCTCCAGATGCTCCGATTTCCTCCCACACTCCAAAGATGTGTGGGTTAGGTTGATTGGCCATGCTAAATTGACCCTAGTGTCAGGGGATTAGCAGGGTAAATATGTGGGGTTACAGGAATAGGGCCTGGGTGGGCTTGTGGTCGGTGCAGACTCAATGGGCCGAATGGCCTCCTTCTGCACTGTAGGGATTCTATGATTCTATACTTGCTTGAGTACTTCAGTGCTGTTGGCATATGAGAATGGATTAAATTCAAGATTCTCATTAAAAAAATAATCTAAAGGTTCCTCTCAAATCAACAATAATCTATAAACATGAGAAGGTTCATAGAGCACAGCACTGAAACTCCCATGGTTAAATATAATATCAGCCTTGAAATTTACAATTATAATAAAGGTCACATTTTACAAATTAACATAATAGGTGTACAAACTTTGTAATTGCTTTGTATATCAGATAAATTTGATTTAGGAGATTACTAAATGAACTATTGCTTCCTGTCCCACCTGTATCTCATTTGCAAAGCAGCAAACCGGAGAGTTTGGCAGGAGCTTGTTAATTATCACATCAGGGACTGTGAATATATCACTAATGATCAGGAAATTTGTTTCTTTAACACAGCTGTACAGATAAGATCTGAGTGCGGCTCTATTCGATGTAGACAATTAATTTGTCAATCTACATAATCCTTATTATGTTATAAATATATAATCGGGATGCATAGAAAACAAGTTATGATAAGTTATTTAGAGGTGAAATCACAAACCAACTATTTTATATGAAAAATGCTAGACTGCTGGAGAGTCTCGGTGGGAATTTAGGACAAGTTTAATTTGTTAACTTTGTTTGGTATCTATCTGAAACAAGATCACTGGTTATAATTAACCTGGTGTTGTGAGACTTCTTACTGTGCTTACCCCAGTCCAACGCCGGCATCTCCACATCATTATAATCAGAGAGGCAGATCACTCAAGTGTTTTATAACTTTCCACTGGCCAAATTTGAAAATGTTGTCTGAGATAGTGGGCGAGATTTTCCGGAATACTCTCTACTTGCCTGTATGAGTGCAGCTCCACCAACACTCAAGAAGCTCGAAGCCATCCAGGACAAAGCAGCCCACTTGATTAGCACCACCTCCACAAACATCTACTTCCTCCACCATCGAGGAATAGTGGCAGCAGCGTGTACTATCTATAAGATTTACTGCAGGAACTCATTAAGGTTCCTTAAGCAGCACCTTCCAAACCCACGACCATTACATCTTAAAGGACAATGGCAGCAGGCAAATGGGAACACCACCACCTGGAAGTTCCTCTCCAAGTGACTCACCATCCTGACTTGGAAATATATCGCTGTTCCTTCACTGTCACTGGGTCAAAATCCTGAAAGCCCCTCCCCACCTACACTATATGGACTGCAGCAATTCAAGAAGGCAACTCACCACCACCTTCTCGAGGGCAATTAGGGATAGACGATGATTACTGGCCTAGTCAGTAATACCCACATCCCTTGAATGAAAAAAAACATAAGAACATAAGAACATAAGAAATAGGAGCAGGAGTAGGCCATCTAGCCCCTCGAGCCTGCCCCGCCATTCAATAAGATCATGGCTGATCTGACGTGGATCAGTACCACTTACCCGCCTGATCCCCATAACCCTTAATTCCCTTACCGATCAGGAATCCATCCATCCGCGCTTTAAACATATTCAGCGAGGTAGCCTCCACCACCTCAGTGGGCAGAGAATTCCAGAGATTCACCACCCTCTGGGAGAAGAAGTTCCTCCTCAACTCTGTCTTAAACCGACCCCCCTTTATTTTGAGGCTGTGTCCTCTAGTTTTAACTTCCTTACTAAGTGGAAAGAATCTCTCCGCCTCCACCCTATCCAGCCCCCGCATTATCTTATAAGTCTCCATAAGATCCCCCCTCATCCTTCTAAACTCCAACGAGTACAAACCCAATCTCCTCAGCCTCTCCTCATAATCCAAACCCCTCATCTCCGGTATCAACCTGGTGAACCTTCTCTGCACTCCCTCCAATGCCAATATATCCTTCCTCATATAAGGGGACCAATACTGCACACAGTATTCCAGCTGCGGCCTCACCAATGCCCTGTACAGGTGCATCAAGACATCCTTGCTTTTATATTCTATGCCCTTCGCAATATAGGCCAACATCCCATTTGCCTTCTTGATCACCTGTTGTACCTGCAGACTGGGCTTTTGCGTCTCATGCACAAGGACCCCCAGGTCCCTTTGCACGGTAGCATGTTTTAATTTGTTTCCATTGAGATAGTAATCCCATTTGTTATTATTTCCTCCAAAGTGTATAACCTCGCATTTATCAACGTTATACTCCATTTGCCATATCCTCACCCACTCACTCAGCCTGTCCAAATCTCTCTGCAGATCTTCTCCGTCCTCCACACGATTCACTTTTCCACTTATCTTTGTGTCGTCTGCAAACTTCGTTACCCTACACTCCGTCCCCTCCTCCAGATCATCTATATAAATGGTAAACAGTTGCGGCCCGAGTACCGATCCCTGCGGCACGCCACTAGTTACCTTCCTCCAACCGGAAAAACACCCATTTATTCCGATAGTTTGTCCTTGTCTTTCAAACTTATTGTCTTAATATCCAGTTTTAGCACTTGGACCTTCTATATCTCTATCTGTCTATCTATCTGTCTATCTCACGGTCTCTCTAACTCTATGGAGGTGATTTTGAACCCACATCTCAGTCTGAAGGAATCGTGGTTCACGTTCAATATTTGGAACGCACGGTTCGTGCTGGCAAGTTTCTGAGTTCTGATCTTCCTGGCCCCTTGCCGGCAGAGTGGCGTGAAGCGCACCACGGGACCACAGAATACTCATTTTAATACATCAGTCCGTCATTAGCGTGCACTCTCTCTGGCACTTCCCCCCTCACTGGATATTCAGTGGGCACTGGCATGACGTAATTTACAACAGCTCTATCTTAGCATGAACCGGGCCACTTCACATCTGGGGGGTTTTCGAAGGTGAACGCTCAGGCAGCCAGCACCCTCCGGGGTGTTCACTGTTTAGGGGGCACCGGGGAGGATGTGGGGGACACAGATAACAAAGAACAAAGAACAAAGAACAATACAGCACAGGAACAGGCCCTTCGGCCCTCCAAGCCCGCGCCGCTCCCCGGTCCAGGATTGAATCCTGAATCCAGGATCCCCGCCCAATTTTCCAGCCTATCTACATACCAATATCCTATCCACCGAGCTGTCCCTCACAGCTACGATGCTTTGTTCATTACAACCTATTAACTTACCCCCACCCCCCCATTCCAGACCATGTGATCTCCAGGGAGAGGCGAAAACCCAGAGTGAAAAACCCCAGGGCCAATATGGGGAAAAAAAAATCTGGGAAATTCCTCTCCGACCCCCTGAGGCGATCAAAACGAGTCCAGGAGATCACAATGGCCCCGATCGGAAAATGCTTCCCAACCCGAGTCATTTCCACTTCCACGAACACCATATGAATCCCCTGCCCCCGAGACAGGTTCCCAACTATCCGCAGTCTCACTCTGTACTGGCACCAGCAAGATGATCGTAGAATGAAGCCTTGAAACGAGAAACCAGGAACAATTAGCCCGCGCCGCTCCCTGGTCCAAACTAGATCACTCTTTTGTATCCCTCCATTCCCACTCCGTTCATATAGCTGTCTAGATAAGTCTTAAACGTTCCCAGTGTGTCCGCCTCCACCACCTTGCCCGGCAACACATTCCAGGCCCCCACGACCCTCTGTGTGAAATATGTCCTTCTGATATCTGTGTTAAACCTCCCCCCCTTCACCTTGAACCTATGACCCCTCGTGAACGTCACCACCGACCCGGGGAAAAGCTTCCCACCGTTCACCCTATCTATGCCTTTCATAATTTTATACACCTCTATTAAGTCTCCCCTCATCCTCCGTCTTTCCAAGGAGAACAACCCCAGTTTCCCCAATCTCTCCTCATAACCAAGCCCCTCCATACCAGGCAACATCCTGGTAAACCTCCTCTGTACTCTCTCCAAAGCCTCCACGTCCTTCTGGTAGTGTGGCGACCAGAACTGGACGCAGTATTCCAAATGCGGCCGAACCAACGTTCTATACATCTGCAACATCAGACCCCAACTTTTATACTCTATGCCCCGTCCTATAAAGGCAAGCATGCCATATGCCTTCTTCACCACCTTCTCCACCTGTGACGTCACCTTCAAAGATCTGTGGACTTGCACACCCAGGTCCCTCTGCGTCTCTACACCCTTTATGGTTCTTCCATTTATCGTGTAGCTCCTCCCTACATTATTCCCACCAAAATGCATCACTTCGCATTTATCAGGATTGAACTCCATCTGCCATTTCCTTGCCCAAATTTCCAGCCTATCTATATCCTTCTGTAGCCTCTGACAATGTTCCTCACTATCTGCAAGTCCTGCCAGTTTTGTGTCGTCCGCAAACTTACTGATCACCCCAGTTACTCCTTCTTCCAGATCATTTATATAAATCACAAACAGCAGAGGTCCCAATACAGAGCCCTGCGGTACACCACTAGTCACAGGCCTCCAGCCGGAAAAAGACCCTTCCACTACCACCCTCTGTCTTCTATGACCAAGCCAGTTCTCCACCCATCTCGCCACCTCCCCCTTTATCCCATGGGATCCAACCTTTTTCACTAGCCTACCATGAGGGACTTTGTCAAACGCTTTACTAAAGTCCATATAGACAACATCCACGGCCCTTCCTTCGTCAACCATTTTGGTCACTTCTTCAAAAAACACCACCAGGTTCGTGAGGCATGACCTCCCTCTCACAAAACCATGTTGACTATCGTTAATGAGTTTATTCCTTTCTAAATGCGCATACATCCTATCTTTAAGAATCTTCTCCAACAACTTCCCCACCACGGACGTCAAGCTCACCGGCCTATAATTACCCGGGTTATCCTTCCTACCCTTCTTAAATAACGGGACCACATTGGCTATCCTCCAATCCTCTGGGACCTCACCTGTGTCCAGTGACGAGTCAAAGATTTGCGTCAGAGGCCCAACGATTTCACCTCTCGTCTCCCTGAGCAGCCTTGGATAGATTCCATCAGGCCCTGGGGATTTGTCAGTCTTTATATTCTCTAACAAACCTAACACTTCCTCCTTTGTAATGGAGATTTTCTCCAACGGTTCAACACTCCCCTCCGAGACACTCCCAGTCAACACATCCCTCTCCTTAGTGAATACCGACGCAAAGTATTCATTTAGGATCTCCCCTACCTCTTTGGGCTCCAAGCATAAGTCCCCACTTTTGTCCCTGAGAGGTCCGATTTTTTCCCTTACAACCCTTTTGTTCCTAACGTATGAATAAAATGCCTTGGGATTCTCCTTAATCCTGTCTGCCAAGAACATTTCGTGACCCCTTTTTGCTCTTCTAATTCCCCGTTTGAGTATTTTCCTACTTTCATTATACTCCTCCAGAGCTCCCTCTGTTTTTAGCTGCTTGGACCTAACATACGCCTCTCTTTTCCTTTTGACCAGTCCCTCAATTTCCCTGGTTATCCACGGTTCTCTAATCCTACCCTTCCTATCCTTCTTTTTTACAGGCACATGCTTGTCCTGTAGCCCTAACAACCGTTCCTTAAAAGACTGCCACATACCAGATGTGGATTTACCCTCAAACAGCCTCTCCCAATCAAGAGCTGCCAATTTCTGCCTGATCCCAATAAAGTTAGCCTTCCCCCAATCCAACACCTTACCCTTGGGACACCACTCATCCTTTTCCATCACTATCCTAAAGCTAACAGAATTGTGGTCACTATTTGCCACATGTTCCCCGACCAAAACTTTGAAGACCTGACCGGGTTCATTCCCCAGCACCAGGTCCAGTATAGCCCCCTCTCTAGTTGGGCTGTCCACATATTGTTCCAACGAACCCTCCTGTACACATTTTACAAATTCCTCCCCATTCAGAGTCCCTGCCCTCAGCGATTTCCAGTCTATACCAGGGAAATTGAAGTCTCCCACTACAACAACCCTATATTTCCTGCACCTATCCAGTATCTCCTGACATATCCATTCTTCCACTTCCCTTGGGCTGTTGGGGGGCCTGTAGTACACCCCCAACATAGTGACTGCGCCTTTCCTGTTTCTAAGCTCCACCCAGAGTGACTCGCTACACGACTCCTCCGAATTGTCCTCCCTCTGCACCGCTGTAATATGCTCTCCAACCAATACCGCTACTCCCCCACCTCTTTTGGCCCCTCCTCTGTCTCGCCTAAAACACTTGTACCCTGGAATATTCAGCTGCCAGTCCTGTCCCTCTTTCAACCAAGTCTCCGTCACCGCAACCACATCCAAATTCCTCGTGCGCATTAAGGCCCCAAGTTCGTCTGTTTTACCTGCTACGCTCCTTGCATTGAAGTATAAGCACTCCAGACCCCCAGGCTCAGTGAGGTCGTCCTCCCCCAGAGTGCTCTTCTTCTTTGCCAGCCTTGTCCCAGCCCCAAGCTCGTCCCCAGCCACCACACTTATAGACCTAATAGTTTGATCCCCACCCCCCTGCCACACTAGTTTAAACCCCCCCGAACTGCATTAGCAAAGCTCCCAGCCAGGATATTTGTGCCCTTCCAACTTAGTTGTGACCCCTCCCTCTTGTACAGGTGCCATCCTCTCCTGAAAACCTCCCATTGGTCTATGAAAATAAAGCCCTCCCTCCTGGACCAGTCCTTTAGCCAGGCATTCATTTGAACCAACTCCCTATTCTTATCCTCACTGGCACGAGGCATTGGGAGCAGCCCAGAGATGGCCACCCTAGTGACCCTACTTTTTAACCGATAAGTGACAGTCGAGGCCGCAGGTGGGGATTCCACAATCGCCATATTGCCGAAAGGGGTCAAGAGGTATCACTTGCAGTCCTTACTTTCCCCTCATGTCAGGGGAGCCCCTACTTTAAAGGGATTGTGAAGGCTGGTATGCAGGCAATGCTTCCCATGTCCTCCTTCCTGGGTTCCTGTCCATATTGCAGCTCCTTAATGGGAGCTGGCCAGAAGGTGGAAGGGCTTGAAAACAAGAGGCTCAGCACTGTGGACAACTGTGAGTGACCCGGGTGAAGACCCATGGGAGGCTGGGCTGTCAGGGCAGAATGGGGGATTCAGGAATTGGCTGCTCCAGTAAGGATACTCCAGTAGCAAGCAATAAAAAAAACAACTTCACAAAGTAAATCAAAGTAAAGGTTTAATGAAGAAACTTCATTGCACCAACACTTGGGCCACATCTGGGGCCACACATGCTGCCCACAATCCCCATCTGCTTTCTATTTATACTGGGTCAGCTGTGCCATGCAGTCGAAAGCTCTGCACCATGGAGTTCACATGCTGAGCCATGGTGCGGATATCTCCTGCCATGAAATGCACATCCTGCGCCAAGGTCTCCACTGAGGACATCACCCTCACAGTGTTGGCCTTGATGTGCTCCAATGACACCACCTCTTCTCGGATAGAAGGTGAGGGGACTCCTCCAATCGGTCTTGCACTTCGAGGAGGGATGCTGTCATCCATTCCTGATACTCACGAATCTGCGTTTGCAGTTCCAGCAGCTGTGGGCGACCGGGCCCAAAAGCACATCATTGGCCTGGGGCTCAGCAGAGTTCAGGGCTCCGATATCCCTCCGAGTGCTGGTTCCCCCTGCTCTGGGTCTTCAGCTGTAAGATGCTCAGCAGTGAGTGAGCCAGAAGTCTGCCTACTAAGTCATTCCACCGAGATGCGAGCATCTGTGAGCATCTGCACTGGTGCCAGGTGTGCGTGACAGCTGTGACGCCTCTTCAATGGTGGGGTTGGAGAAGTTCCCCTCAGAGCTGCTGGAGTCCAGTGGGTCCAGGGGGTGCAAGAACAGTCCGGCCTGTTCCACTGGCCGGCCTCCAAGCGAAGGGGGATGGCATCAGTGCATTACAGGGGACACGGAGGAAACATTGATTACTCACTTGAGACTTGAGGAATGACAGCATATGTATTGAGGATTCTCACGTTTCTCTGCTGCCCCCACTTCACCAGCTGCACAGACACGGTCTTCCTCCTCTCTGGCCTGGTCAAGGGTTCATTCAAAATGCATGACTGTTCTGAGCTTGGGCATGGCTCCAGCTGGCTGTGCCCACTCACGCTTGTTGTGGTTGAGTTTGTCCTGCAATGACACAAAGAAGAAGAGTGTAAGTGGCAGTGTTGACATTTAAGATGGTGATGAGCTGTGGCAGACATGGGGCTTGGGTGGGAGCTGGAGCGTGAGGAAAATGGGAGCAACTGGGGGAACATACTGATTGTGGGGGGCGTGGGCACCTGGTGCTGGAAAGGATAGGTGGCTGAGCAATAGAAAGGATTGGAGGTGGGAGGGGGTCCAGTGGGAGAGTGGGGATTGTTCACTTACCTTGCATCGACCAGGGCCACCACTGCATCCCAGGCAGGGGTGGAGTCTCTTGGAGTGGGGGTAGAATGTGTTCTGTCTCTGCTCCACTCCATCCAGCATCCTGGTGAGGGCCCCCTCTGAAGTGTGAGGTGTGAAATTCTTGGCTGCCATCCTCTGCAGTCAGTGGAATAAGTGCTGGGGAGCCATTTATACGGAGCTCCCCAGTGCTTACAGCAGTTACGTTGTTGCAGGGCAGGCGAATCAGAGGGAACATGCCACAGGAATGGGGTAATACTCGTGAGCATAAAAATCATTTCTAACAATGCACAAGATTCAGTCTGAAAATACGTCGGCCCAGTCGGGGGGATCACTCCATTTTTCGCACTGGATCAACATTTTGCCATTTTTTGGTGAGATTTTGCCCTATATCTGTCTATAAAAATCTAAAGTCCAAAATATCTTTCCACAAGTGCACAGCTGACACTGGCTCCAAAGATGAAAAAATCTGCCAGCAATTGGTTTGTTTTGTCAGAAGGGCTTGGAAAACCAAGGGCAGAGAGGAGGACAAAAGGCTAAATTAGTGTCAGAGCGATTAGCAGGGTAACTATGTGAGGTTGTGGGAATAGGGCCTAGGTGGGATTGTTGACGGTGCAGGCTCGATGGGCCAAATGGCCTCTGTAGGGATTCAATAGTATTACCGGCAACGATTATCAGCTCGGTACAAAGAGAAGAGGAGGCAGTCCTGCCTCTATTAGTAATTCACTCTATTATTTATCATTGTTAGGCAGTGTACAACATAAGCACACAGTTTGTATCAAAACTATGCAGTCTAAAATGCACTCCAATTGGGTCCATGGTAATTCCTGAGTAATCATAGAATATGAGAGTTATCACCTGAGAAAAAGAGCTACTCTGGCCAGCTTCCATCTTCCCGCTGGATGCCATCTCCACATCCTCCGACGTAGGGCTTTCCTCTTCTGCGCGGTTAGTCTCCGGAGTTTCGCTGGAGCTGGTCCTGAACTTTTCATTCTTATCCTGTTGTTATCTCTTCCAAGATATGCTGCCTCTTTGTTGTTGTTCAAACATCCTCGCTTATTTTGTGTTTTTCCCTCATTGGCCCGAGCCCAAGGTCCTGGGTAGGATTACCTCATTGCTCTTTGGCTAAATAATGACTTATGCTTTATGACATTTCCTTTTTAACTGAGTAAACTTAACCAGTTCAAGCCAATTTCAAGCTTCAGGTTACTGCAGTTCAAGTAGAGCTTGCAGATTTTAGCTGCCCCTTTTCAGTCCCTGGTCAACATCTCCCTCATCTTAATCCAAAGATACTTATCTTAAGATCGTCAACCTCACATCCTGTGAACCACTCATGGAATTGCCATTGTCTCCCAATGGGTGTGTTACATCCATGATATATCAATATATATAAACAAGAATGTATACATAACACAATTCACACAATGTCTTTATAATGGCAACCACCCCTTTTGTTTTGTCGGCGCCTCAATCTCTAACCTGTGCAAAATTTCACTTCTCCACCTTCTAAATTGATATAGATTGAGCATAACAATTATTAATACACATAAAATCCCTATTGCTGCAGTATATGATCAGCACTATGCATCATTTTTTTTGCTGAAAACATAATGTTGTCTGGAACTGAAAGAGTTGTTTGTGGACTGGGACCAAAATGGAGCTTCCTCTTAGTGATAAACGGAGGAGGATCTTTCATTTAAATCATGTCGAGCATCTTGGTTATTACAGAAGGTATATCGTGATCAGACATTACTAAAAACCTCTGTGCCTTTGCCTCACAGCTTCCAAGTCTGTGGCCTTGCTGTGCCCATCTAACCATCTATCTCAGCTTGTTAGCTTCTGACTTTCCTCAATTTCAGATCATTCTGAAGACAGAAGTTGTGGAGGATCTGGCAAAGACACAACTTACTCTGGATAAGGAACTTCAATGTTCACCCCCAAGGGTGATTATTGGATGTTGTCCAAGTTCAGAAGCAGTTTCATTATCTGAAGCATTGCTGAATAGTTTTGAACTTGCAGTGAGTACCTCAATTTCTGACTTTATGAAGGTGGGAAGGTCATTGATGAAGCAGCTGAAATTAGTTGGGTGAAAAACTCTTCCGCTCAGAACTCCTGCAGCAATGTCCTGGGCTAAGGTGAGTGGCCTCCATCTTCCTTTGTATCAGATATGATTCCACCACTGGAACATTTTCAATCTGATCTCTTTGACTTCAGTTTCATGAGTACTCCTCGCTCTCACACTCAGTCGAATGCTGTCTGAATAGCAAGGACATTCATTCTCACCTCAGTCTTGTGTCAAGTTGGAACCAAAGCTATAATGCGGTTTGGAATCAAATAGTTTTGATGAACTTAACTGTACCAGCAAGCAGGTTACAGGTGAGTGTGTGTTGCTTGGCATCTTCTTCTCTCACTTTGCTGATGATTGAGATTAGGCTGTTGGGAGGCTTTTTGGTCAGATTAGATTTCTTCTGTTTGTTTATTGGGTAGTTGACATCCTATGAGTGCAGGTTGTTGCAACTGGTATCCATGTAGGTAGCAGTGTTTCTCTACCAATTGTGCGGTCTACAAGCAAAGAAAGGGAATGTTCTCGATTAATGTTCAAACCACAGAACTGTCATGATGCACATCAGTTATTTTTATTCTGGAAGGTTCCATGAAGCCCTCAGTAAATAACGATGCACAGCTGCATAGTTAGAAGTAGAAGACACTTGGATGGAAGCAAAACTGCTTTTGGAGAGCGAAACGTCTGTTTTTATGTCATGTCGGCCACAGCAAGCTGCAGGACAAGTGTATGACGAAGCTCTGATGAAGGATCATCTAGACTTGAAACGTTAGCTCTATTCTCTCTCCACAGATGCTGCTGAGATTATCCAGCATTTTTCTGTTTTTGTTTCAGATTCCAGCATCTGGAGTATTTTGCTTTTAGCCGTATTTCAAAGTGAATTTTACTTCTATGCGAAGCTAGAACCTTAGTGAAACTTCGGGGGCAATGCTCCAGACTGCTGTCCTGATCTAGCAGTGCAATGGGTCCAGAGACATCAGCGGAGGCCGTTTAGCAGGCTTCCCGCTGGATGCCAGGCCTCTGCGTTTCTCCGAGGCCCAGATTTCCGGAGTTGTCTGCTCTGTGCTGATTTCCAGCGCGGAGCTGATTTCCATATTCTAATCTACATTTCAATATCATTAGCGGGCCCGAGGCTGAAGTCTCAGTGCCTGCTAGCCTCTTCCCCACCCCCGCAAGGAGTGGTTCACTCCAGCGGGATTTCCAACAGCTCCCCACTAACGGGGAGCTGGTGGCCCAACCCCACTAGAGGGAAAAGAGGCCAAGGAGGTTCCCAGGAGATCGGAGGTAAGGGGGGTGCCCCTGGGCATTGCCAGCTTGGCAGTGCCAGCCTGGCCTCCTCCCACTGCCCAAGGGGCAAAGTGGCAATGCCCAGGGGGCACCGTGGCTCTGGCCACTGGGCATCGGGCAGTGCCAAGGGGGCAGGGTCAGAGGGAGAAGGGCTTACTAGGAGGGCAGGGTCTATGGGTGGGCGATTGGTGGGGGTGGGCATACATTGATCTCCGCTCTGACAGATCAGCGCATGCGCAGTGGCCGTTCAGCGCTATGCTGCCAGCTTCTCCAGCGGGTATAGGCCCCACCCCAAATTTGCAGAATTAATACCAGAAGGGCACTCTCTGATGCACAGATTGTGAGAGGTTCATTTGGAAAATCCCGCAGAAAAAACTAGCGGAGGTTACTCCCAATTTTACACGAATTCGGCACTTGGAATACTTTTGAGAGAATCCCGGCCTTCATGTTTCAATAATCCGGATAAGAAATTAAACTGGACATAGACAAAATACCTGTTTTGGTGGGTGGGAGGTTATAAGACCCAAGCCAGAGACACAGAGCGAGATTTTACGGCTTCGCTCATCCCAAAACCGTAAAATCCCATCCAAGGTCAACAGACCTTCCCATTGTCTACCCCTTACCCACTCCAATTCCCGTGGCAGGTGATAAAATTCCAGCCACAGAGTCAGTAATTTGAGGCATTCTGATTGTTTAATTATTTTGATGGGTCTTGAACATAGTTTAATGAGGGTTCTAACACCAGAGTTTGAACAAAGAATTGGATGTCCCGTTGCCCATTCTACAATTATACTTTAAAGTGGAATTTGACAGGATATTAGAACCAGTCAATGAAACATCCATGACCACCTTGGAAAGAAAGGGTATAAAGATGATTGTAAGGATCTGGTGCTACACCTGGTCAGTTGCTGAAGATTATGGTTAACTGGAGGTGACTGCTCACTAGTTTATTGTGTGTATAACTTCTTGTAATGTATTAGTTACAAATATGGGTATCATACTGCTGACGGGTGCATTGTATTGCTAACTGGTATTCATACCAAACACGATGGAGACATTTGTGTTCAATTTGAGCAATGAATGTTGTCTTGTTACTTCTTGTAACTCTTGTATCTGAACAGCAGAGTAACCTGTCATGAGCAGAAGGTTACGTCTTACAGCTTCATGTAAGACAAGCCTCCCTGAAGCAGGAGAGGGAATAGGGTTGCCCAGCTATTCTGCTGTATCGCTCTGATCAGTTTGTATGTGTTTTTGCCCTTGCCAATAATCACTCCTTAATGAGTAGCTGCAGCCCTTCATTCTCAGCTGCTTTGCTGGCTTTTCTGATATCCTGGCAAATATGTTTCAAACCAAACTCTCTGGACAAATATTTCATGTGGGCTGGACCCTATTCAAATTAGGGGCACGGACTCCAATTGTCCATTTTCCTATTGGAAAATCAGGCAATCTGCTGCCCAACTCTTCCCCGTACCCCTTCACACCCCCACCAACACCAGTCACCACAATATTAAATGTGGTAGAACCAGGCATAGATCGGAGGGACAAAGGGGATCAAAGGATATGGGGGGAAAGTGGGATCAGGCTACTGAGTTAGGTGCTCAGCCATGGTGATAATGAATGGCGGAGCAGGCTTGAAGGGCTGAAAGGCCTCATCCTGCTCCTATATTCTATGTTTCTATGTCATGATGCAGCACGAGCAGGATCCAGTTCAAACCCAGGACCTGCCCACCCAAAACCCGTCAATGACAATATCGTGAGGAGTGACCAGCACAGATTCCTTGTAGAGGCAAAATCCCTCCATCACACTATGTGGCGCCATGCTAAATGGGATAGATTCAGAATAGATCTGGTAGCTCAAAACTGGACACCCATGAAGCGCTTTGGGCCATCAACAGAAGCAGAATTGTATTCAACCTCAATCTGTAACCCAGCATATTTCCCACTCTATCTTTATCATCAAGTCAGGGGACAAACCCTGGTTCACTGAAAAGTGCAGGAGAGCATGCCAGGAGCAGCACCTTCCACATTGTCATAACTTTAGGCATGAGTTGGAGGAGTAAAATCTGATGCACAATGTTTGCATTTTTAAAAATTAATTCCCAGGACGTGGGCATCACGTCCAAGTCTGATATTTCTTGCTCATTGCCATAACAACAAGGTGGTGGATCCTTATCTTGAACCACTGTGTTGGTTTGAATGAGTTACATCAGTTAGAGTTCGCCACGTTGATGTGGGACTGGAGTCACATCTACATGTGACTGGGTAACTGCAGTAGGTGATCTTCCCTTGTGAACCAGCTGGAAATTTTATAACAATCTAACAGCTTCATGGACGTGTTTATTGATACCAGCTTTTTATTTGTTTCCAGATCATTTTACGCTGAATACTAATCCCCTCAACCTTTGCTGCATTCATCAATTCAACGTGAAAACAAGTCTGATTCAAGGGTTCACAACGTTTAGCAAATGTGGTTCCAGATAATGAACTATTTTGTGCAAAAACTGGGACATAGCATTACAGATTTAATCTTTCTCAAGCTGAAAATAATTTTATTTTATTTTGCATCTTTATCAGCTACATAGACCCAGATTTTCATCATAACATCTCCGTCTTGGCAAAAACAATGGAACTGCTCGGAAATACTAAGACGCACTCTAAACAAGTCACTTACCATGTTGGCAGAGATGGGAATTGGGCCAGTGTGTTTCACACATGTAACTGGCCATTTCACCTCCACTCTGGTCGAATTTTGGTAGCCTGGGAGTGTG